>NC_134267.1:1828613-2021374 GCF_031893055.1 Leptodactylus fuscus | reverse complement strand
TTATTTTAGTAAATCTGCCCCAATGTGTTACTAAATCTGCCCCAATATTTTAGTAAATCTGCCCCAATGTGTTATCTGCCCAATGTGTTACTAAATCTGCCCCAATATTTTACTAAATCTGCCCAATGTGTTATATGCCCCAATGTGTTACTAAATCTGCCCCAGTTTTACTAAATCTGCCCCAATATTTTAGTAAATGTGCTCCAATGTGTCACTAAATCTGCTCCAATGTGTTACTAAATCTGCTCCAATATTTTACTAAATCTGCTCCAATGTGTTACTAAATCTGCCCCAATGTATTACTAAATCTGCCCCAATATTTTACTAAATCTGCCCCAAAGTGTTATCTGCCCCAATGTGTTACTAAATCTGCCCCAATATTTTACTAATTCTGCCCCAATATTTTACTAAATCTGCCCCAATATTTTACTAAATCTGCCCCAATATTTTACTAAATCTGCCCCAATATTTTACTAAATCTGCCCCAATATTTTACTAAATCTGCCCCAATGTGTTATTAAATCTGCCCCAATATTTTACTAAATCTGCTCCAATGTGTTACTAAATCTGCCCCAATATTTTACTAAATCTGCCCCAATATTTTAGTAAATCTGCCCCAATGTGTTACTAAATCTGCTCCAATATTTTACTAAATCTGCTCCAATGTGTTACTAAATCTGCCCCAATATTTTAGTAAATCTGCCCCAATGTGTTACTAAATCTGCCCCAATATTTTAGTAAATCTGCCCCAATGTGTTATCTGCCCAATGTGTTACTAAATCTGCCCCAATATTTTACTAAATCTGCCCCAATGTGTTATATGCCCCAATGTGTTACTAAATCTGCCCCAGTTTTACTAAATCTGCCCCAATATTTTAGTAAACCTGCCCCAATATGTTATCTGCCCAATGTGTTACTAAATCTGCCCCAATATTTTACTAAATCTGCCCCAATGTGTTATCTGCCCCAATGTGTTACTAAATCTGCCCCAATGTGTTATTAAATCTGCCCCAATATTTTACTAAATCTGCCCCAATATTTTACTAAATCTGCCCCAATATTTTAGTAAATCTGCCCCAATGTGTTACTAAATCTGCTCCAATATTTTACTAAATCTGCTCCAATGTGTTACTAAATTGCCCCAATATTTTAGTAAATCTGCCCCAATGTGTTACTAAATCTGCCCCAATATTTTAGTAAATCTGCCCCAATGTGTTATCTGCCGAATGTGTTACTAAATCTGCCCCAATATTTTAGTAAATCTGCCCCAATGTGTTATATGCCCCAATGTGTTACTAAATCTGCCCCAATATTTTACTAAATCTGCTCCAATGTGTTACTAAATCTGCTCCAATATTTTACTAAATCTGCTCCAATGTGTTACTAAATCTGCCCCAATATTTTAGTAAATCTGCCCCAATGTTACTAAATCTGCCTCAATATTTTAGTAAATCTGCCCCAATGTGTTATCTGCCCAATGTGTTACTAAATCTGCCCCAATATTTTACTAAATCTGCCCCCAATGTGTTATATGCCCCAATGTGTTACTAAATCTGCCCCAGTTTTACTAAATCTGCCCCAATATTTTAGTAAATGTGCTCCAATGTGTCACTAAATCTGCTCCAATGTGATACTAAATCTGCCCCAATGTGTTACTAAATCTGTCCCAATGTTACTAAATCTGCCCCAGTTTGTTACTAAATCTGCCCCAATGTGTTACTAAATCTGCCCCAATTTGTTACTAAATCTGCCCCAATGTGTTACTAAATCTGCCCCAATGTGTTACTAAATCTGCCCCAATGTGATACTAAATCTGCCCCAATGTGTTACTAAATCTGCCCCAATGTTACTAAATCTGCCCCAATGTTACTAAATCTGCCCCAATGTTACTAAATCTGCCCAATGTGAATCATAAAGGATATACTGTAACTAGTGTCACAAGACATTGATTGGAGCCTAGTGTCTCGGCACGGAGCTGGCCGCCATCTTGGAGATGATTGGAAGGACCAAATCAGAGCGTCTCCTTTATATTTTTCTCCTATCCATTGTCTCTGGTGTAGATGTAGGTTTTGAGGTTGGCCCTTCCCTTTGGCGCCTTGTTTCAGGACCTACGTCTGTCTTGCCCAAGCACTTGCCACTGCCATTGACTAACATGGTATAAATTCTGTGAGATCTGTTCCGAGCTGTTGGCTCTCTCGCCGTCCTGCCATGTCAGGTTATATAAAACAGCCTTGTAGTGTGAAAGGCCTTTCTGTGATTTCGCAGACTATGTTCGCAGTCCTCTTGGCAGTCCTCCCCGCAGCTATTTCGTATGATGTCATACAGTCATTTCTTTTACAAAAAAACTGGAGAGTTAAAAAAGCTGAAATATTTTTTTTTGCATTTTTCATGTTCAGATTTCTAACAACCAAAAATGAAAAAAACAAACGGAGTCATTGTACGAAACCTCAATGTGCGCCCTGGACGAAAATACAAACTAATGCGAGGCGAGGGGGAAGCGACGAAAAAACGGAGCCAGTTAAGCATGAAGCGACAGATTTGCTGAAAGAGTCAGATATCATTTAACTTAGTTTAAAGGCTCCACAAGAAAGTAATTTCAGATCTGTGTAAAGGATGTAACAGAATCGCAGTCTCGAGCAGCTTTAGCTGTGGTTTATTCTTGTGGAAAGAAAAACATTTACTGCAATGCCAATTAGCCGAAGAACACAGAAGTATGACATAAAAGCCAACATTAGGAAAGACTTAAATCTCCAACCCAAAGAGGTATGAAATGCAAGACAAATACTTTAAGAAAGCCAAATAAAATGAAAGTGTGGCTTTACGTCCAAAGCCAAGAGCTTTCCTGCTCTTATCCTGCTGCCTGTGTGCCCATCCCAGACGGCAATAAGAGGAACGCGCGGGGCCAAGACGTAAACAACATGAAAGTAGCCAGCCAGCGTGCAATCGCCCGCGCAGGGAAGGAGCACGGAAATTAATTTTACACAATTTAGAAGATACAAAGAGGAAGAAGATTAGGCAGGAGAAGTAACGTCTGAACTCCGCAGCCTTCGCTTACTTATAAGACTTTAGAACGAGGCGAAAAATGGAAATAGCGACACCGTGGGCGACAATGGATTGCGATTAGAGATGAGCGAACAGTGTTCTATCGAACTCATGTTCGATCGGATATTAGGCTGTTCGGCATGTTCGAATCGAATCGAACACCGCGTGGTAAAGTGCGCCATTACTCGATTCCCCTCCCACCTTCCCTGGCGCCTTTTTTGCTCCAATAACAGCGCAGGGTAGGTGGGACAGGAACTACGACACCGGTGACGTTGAAAAAAGTAGGCAAAACCCATTGGCTGCCGAAAACATGTGACCTCTAATTTAAAAGAACAGCGCCGCCCAGCTTCGCGTCATTCTGAGCTTGCAATTCACCGAGGACGGAGGTTTCCGTCCAGCTAGCTAGGGCTTAGATTCTGGGTAGGCAGGGACAGGCTAGGATAGGAAGGAGAAGACAACCAACAGCTCTTGTAAGAGCTAAATTCCAGGGAGAAGCTTGTCAGTGTAACGTGGCACTGACGGGCTCAATCGCCGCAACCCAGCTTTCCCAGGATCCTGAATGGAATACACTGTCAGTGTATTCCCGTATACCCGATATATACCCCGATACCCGTTCCAACGGTGTGCCCCCCCACCTTCACCCCAGAAATACCCTGCAAGTCCCCTAGCAATAGAATTGGGGCTATATACACCCACAATTTTTACTACTGGTATACAGTGCCATTGTCTGACTGGGAATTCAAAGAATATATTGGGAATACAAATACCCTCATTTCTTGCTACTGCCATATAGTGCCAGTTTCTGACTGGTAATTCAAAGAATATATTGGGGTTACGTGCACCCACAATTTTTACTACTGGTATACAGTGCCATTGTCTGACTGGGAATTCAAAGAGTATATTGGGAATACAAATACCCTCATTTCTTGCTACTGCCATATAGTGCCAGTGTCTGACTGGGAATTCAAAGAATATATTGGGGTTACGTGCACCCACAATTTTTACTACTGGTATACAGTGCCATTGTCTGACTGGGAATTCAAAGAATATATTGGGAATACAAATACCCTCATTTCTTGCTACTGCCATATAGTGCCAGTGTCTGACTGGGAATTCAAAGAATATATTGGGGTTACGTGCACCCACAATTTTTACTACTGGTATACAGTGCCATTGTCTGACTGGGAATTCAAAGAATATATTGGGAATACAAATACCCTCATTTCTTGCTACTGCCATATAGTGCCAGTGTCTGACTGGGAATTCAAAGAATATATTGGGGTTACGTGCACCCACAATTTTTACTACTGGTATACAGTGCCATTGTCTGACTGGGAATTCAAAGAATATATTGGGGTTATAAATACCCTCATTTCTTGCTACTGCCATATAGTGCCAGTTTCTGACTGGTAATTCAAAGAATATATTGGGGTTACGTGCACCCACAATTTTTACTACTGGTATACAGTGCCATTGTCTGACTGGGAATTCAAAGAATATATTGGGGTTATAAATACCCTCATTTCTTGCTACTGGTATATAGTGCCAGTGTCTGACTGGGAATTCAAAGAATATATTGGGGTTACGTGCACCCACAATTTTTACTACTGGTATACAGTGCCAATTTCTAACTAGGAATTCAAAATGCGCAAGGCTCCCGGAAAGGGACGTGGACGAGGCCGTGGGCGAGGTCGGGGGAATGGTTCTGGGGAGCAAGGTAGCAGTGAAGCCACAGGGCGTCCCGTGCCTACTCCTGTGGGGCAGCAAGCATTGCGCCACTCCACAGTGCCAGGGTTGCTTGCCACATTAACTAAACTGCAGGGTACAAACCTTAGTAGGCCCGAGAACCAGGAACAGGTCTTGCAATGGCTGTCAGAGAACGCTTACAGCACATTGTCCAGCAGCCAGTCAGACTCTGCCTCCTCTCCTCCTATTACCCAACAGTCTTGTCTTCCTTCCTCCCAAAATTCCGAAGCTTTACAGAACAATAACCCAAACTGTCCCTGCTCCCCAGAGCTGTTCTCCGCTCCTTTCATTGTCCCTCAACCTGCCTCTCCACGTCACGATTCCACGAACCTAACAGAGGAGCATCTGTGTCCAGATGCTCAAACACTAGAGTCTCCTCCATCTCCGTTCGATTTGGTGGTGGATGACCAGCAACCCACCCTCATCGACGATGATGTGACGCAGTTGCCGTCAGGGCATCCAGTTGACTGGCGCATTGTGCGGGAGGAGGAGATGAGACAGGAGTTGGAAGAGGAAGTGGTGGATGATGAGGACACTGACCCGACCTGGACAGGGGGGATGTCAAGCGGGGAAAGTAGTGTGGATGTTGAGGCAGGTGCAGCACCAAAAAGGATAGCTAGAGGCAGAGGCAGAGGTCAGCAGCTTAGGCGAAGCCAGGCCACACCCGGAATCTCCCAAGATGTTCCAGTTCGTACCCAGCCCCGAAAAACTCCCACCTCGAGGGCACGTTTCTCGAAGGTGTGGAGTTTTTTCAAGGAATGCGCCGAGGACAGATATAGTGTTGTCTGCACAATTTGCCTCTCGAAATTGATTAGGGGCTCTGAGAAGAGCAACCTGTCCACCACTTCAATGCGCCGTCATTTGGAATCCAAGCACTGGAATCAGTGGCAGGCAGCAACGGCAGGACAAAGGCCGCCTGCCGTTCACGCCACTGCCACTGCCTCTGCCTCTGCCTCTGCCACTGCCACTGCTGACTGTGCTGGCGATGCACTCCAGAGGACGAGCCAGGACACCACTTCATCTGCCTCCGCCACTTTGTTGACTTCTACCTCATCCTCCCCTGGTCCTGTCTTATCTCCTTCTCCTGCACCATCAAAGGCACCATCAGGCGTTTCTTTACAACAACCCACCATCTCTCAGACATTGGAGCGGCGGCAGAAATACACTGCTAACCACCCACACGCGCAAGCCTTGAACGCCAACATCGCTAAACTGCTGGCCCAGGAGATGTTGGCGTTCCGGCTTGTTGAAACTCCCGCCTTCCTGGACCTGATGGCAACTGCGGCACCTCGCTATGCCGTCCCTAGCCGTCACTACTTCTCCCGGTGTGCCGTCCCCGCCTTGCACCAGCACGTGTCACTCAACATCAGGCGGGCCCTTAGTTCCGCGCTTTGCACAAAGGTCCACTTGACCACCGACGCGTGGACAAGTGCATGCGGACAGGGACGCTACATTTCACTGACGGCACACTGGGTGAATGTAGTTGAGGCTGGGACTGCTTCCCAAACTGGCCCGGTGTACCTCGTCTCCCCGCCTAACATTCCTGGCAGGGACACGAGAAGAACACCCCCCTCCTCCTCCTCCTCTACCGCCTCCTCCTCCGCCACCGCCTCCTCCTCCGCCACCGCCTCCTCCTCCGCTGTTAGATTGACCCCAGCTACGAGTTGGAAACGTTGCAGCACTGGCGTTGGTAGACGTCAGCAGGCTGTGCTGAAGCTGATCAGCTTGGGGGACAGACAGCACACTGCCTCCGAGGTGAGGGATGCCCTCCTCGATGAGACGGCAATATGGTTTGAGCCGCTGCACCTGGGCCCAGGCATGGTCGTTTGTGATAACGGCCGGAACCTGGTAGCAGCTCTGGAGCTTGCCGGACTCCAACATGTTCCATGCCTGGCCCACGTCTTCAACCTAGTGGTGCAACGTTTCCTAAAGAGCTACCCCAATGTTCCAGAGCTACTGGTGAAAGTGCGGCGCATGTGCGCCCACTTTCGCAAGTCGACAGTAGCCGCTGCTAGCTTAAAATCTCTCCAGCAACGCCTGCATGTGCCACAACACCGGCTTTTGTGCGACGTCCCCACACGCTGGAACTCAACGTTTCAGATGTTGAATAGAGTGGTTGAGCAGCAGAGACCTTTGATGGAATACCAGCTACAAAACCCTAGGGTGCCACAAAGTCAGCTGCCTCAGTTTCACATCCATGAGTGGCCATGGATGAGAGACCTTTGTGACATCCTACGGGTCTTTGAGGAGTCCACAAGGAGGGTGAGCTCTGAGGATGCGATGGTGAGCCTTACAATCCCGCTCTTGTGTGTTCTGAGAGAATCCCTGATTGACATCAGGGATAACTCAGATCACACAGAGGAGTCAGGGATAGCATCCGATCCGTCACAGCTGGAGAGTAGGTCCACACATCTGTCCGCTTCACTGCGTTTAATGGAGGAGGAGGAGGAGGAGGAGGAGGAAGAAGAGTTGTCCGATGATGTGATGGTGATACAGGAGGCTTCCGGGCAACTTCGAATCGTCCCATTGTTGCAGCGCGGATGGGTAGACATGGAGGATGAGGAGGAAATGGAGATTGAACTTTCCGGTGGGGCCAGAGGAGTCATGCCAACTAACACTGTGGCAGACATGGCTGAGTTCATGTTGGGGTGCTTTACAACCGACAAGCGTATTGTCAAAATCATGGAGGACAACCAGTACTGGATCTTTGCTATCCTTGACCCCCGGTATAAAAACAACATCTCGTCTTTTATTCCGGTAGAGGGGAGGGCCAATCGCATCAATGCTTGCCACAGGCAATTGGTGCAGAATATGATGGAGATGTTTCCAGCATGTGACAGTGGCGGCAGGGAGGGCAGTTCCTCCAGTAGGCAACCAAGTTCTCACCGGTCCACACAAACGAGGGGCACACTGTCTAAGGTCTGGGACACCTTGATGGCACCCCCTCGCCAAAGTGCCGCCACGGAGGGTCCTAGTGTCACCAGGCGTGAGAAGTATAGGCGCATGTTGCGGGAATACCTTTCCGACCACAGCCCTGTCCTCTCCGACCCCTCTGCGCCCTACACGTATTGGGTGTCGAAGTTGGACCTGTGGCTTGAACTTGCCCTATATGCCTTGGAGGTGCTGTCCTGTCCTGCCGCCAGCGTCCTATCTGAGAGGGTGTTCAGTGCAGCCGGTGGCATCATCACTGACAAGCGCACCCGTCTGTCAGCTGAGAGTGCCGACCGGCTCACTTTGATAAAAATGAACCACCACTGGGTAGAGCCGTCATTTTTGTGCCCACCTGTGTAAAGCACCCCAACATGAAACTCCATGTCTGTACTCAACCTCTCCAATTCCTCCGCATCCTCATACTCATCCACCATAAGCGTTGCACAATTCTGCTAATACTAGGCTCCCTCCAACATGATTTCCCCCAACTCTGCTGGTTAGAGGCTCCCTCCACCCTGATTTCCACCAACTCTGCTGGTTAGAGGCTCCCTCCACCCTGCTTTCCCACAACTCTGCTGGTTAGAGGCTCCTTCCACCATGAATTTGCCCAAACTGGGCTGTTTAGAGGCTCCCTCCACCATGAATTGGTCCAAACTGGGCTGGTTAGAGGCTCCCTCCACCATTAATTGGTCCAAACTGGGCTGGTTAGAGGCTCCCTCCACAATTAATTGGTCCAAACTGGGCTAATTAGAGGCTCCCTCCACCATGAATTGGTCCAAACTGGGTTTTTTAGAGGCTCCCTCCACCATGAATTGGTCCAAACTGGGCTGGTTAGAGGCTCCCTCCACCATTAATTGGTCCAAACTGGGCTGGTTAGAGGCTCCCTCCACAATTAATTGGTCCAAACTGGGCTAATTAGAGGCTCCCTCCACCATGAATTGGTCCAAACTGGGTTTTTTAGAGGCTCCCTCCACCATGAATTTGCCCAAACTGGGCTGTTTAGAGGCTCCCTCCACCATGAATTGGTCCAAACTGGGCTGGTTAGAGGCTCCCTCCACCATGAATTTCCCAAAACTTGGCTGTTTAGAGGCTCCCTCCACCATGAATTTGCCCAAACTGGGCTGTTTAGAGGCTCCCTCCACCATTAATTGGTCCAAACTGGGCTGGTTAGAGGCTCCCTCCACCATGAATTTGCCCAAACTGGGCTGTTTAGAGGCTCCCTCCACCATGAATTGGTCCAAACTGGGTTTTTTAGAGGCTCCCTCCACCATGAATTGGTCCAAACTGGGCTGTTTAGAGGCTCCCTCCACCATGAATTTCCCAAAACTTGGCTGTTTAGAGGCTCCCTCCACCATTAATTGGTCCAAACTGGGCTGGTTAGAGGCTCCCTCCACCATGAATTGGTCCAAACTGGGCTGGTTAGAGGCTCCCTCCACCATTAATTGGTCCAAACTGGGCTGGTTAGAGGCTCCCTCCACCATGAATTTGCCCAAACTGGGCTGGTTAGAGGCTCCCTCCACCATGAATTTGCCCAAACTGGGCTGTTTAGAGGCTCCCTCCACCATGAATTTGCCCAAACTGGGCTGTTTAGAGGCTCCCTCCACCATTAATTGGTCCAAACTGGGCTGGTTAGAGGCTCCCTCCACCATGAATTTGCCCAAACTGGGCTGTTTAGAGGCTCCCTCCACCATGAATTTGCCCAAACTGGGCTGTTTAGAGGCTCCCTCCACCATGAATTGGTCCAAACTGGGTTTTTTAGAGGCTCCCTCCACCATGAATTGGTCCAAACTGGGCTGGTTAGAGGCTCCCTCCACCATGAATTTCCCAAAACTTGGCTGTTTAGAGGCTCCCTCCACCATGAATTGGTCCAAACTGGGCTGGTTAGAGGCTCCCCCCACCATTAATTGGTCCAAACTGGGCTGGTTAGAGGCTCCCTCCACCATGAATTTGCCCAAACTGGGCTGGTTAGAGGCTCCCTCCACCATGAATTTGCCCAAACTGGGCTGTTTAGAGGCTCCCTCCACCATTAATTGGTCCAAACTGGGCTGGTTAGAGGCTCCCTCCACCATGAATTTGCCCAAACTGGGCTGTTTAGAGGCTCCCTCCACCATGAATTTGCCCAAACTGGGCTGTTTAGAGGCTCCCTCCACCATTAATTGGTCCAAACTGGGCTGGTTAGAGGCTCCCTCCACCATGAATTTGCCCAAACTGGGCTGTTTAGAGGCTCCCTCCACCATGAATTGGTCCAAACTGGGTTTTTTAGAGGCTCCCTCCACCATGAATTGGTCCAAACTGGGCTGGTTAGAGGCTCCCTCCACCATGAATTTCCCAAAACTTGGCTGTTTAGAGGCTCCCTCCACCATGAATTGGTCCAAACTGGGCTGGTTAGAGGCTCCCTCCACCATTAATTGGTCCAAACTGGGCTGGTTAGAGGCTCCCTCCACCATGAATTTGCCCAAACTGGGCTGTTTAGAGGCTCCCTCCACCATGAATTTGCCCAAACTGGGCTGTTTAGAGGCTCCCTCCACCATGAATTGGTCCAAACTGGGTTTTTTAGAGGCTCCCTCCACCATGAATTGGTCCAAACTGGGCTGGTTAGAGGCTCCCTCCACCATGAATTTCCCAAAACTTGGCTGTTTAGAGGCTCCCTCCACCATGAATTGGTCCAAACTGGGCTGGTTAGAGGCTCCCTCCACCATTAATTGGTCCAAACTGGGCTGGTTAGAGGCTCCCTCCACCATGAATTTGCCCAAACTGGGCTGGTTAGAGGCTCCCTCCACCATGAATTTGCCCAAACTGGGCTGTTTAGAGGCTCCCTCCACCATTAATTGGTCCAAACTGGGCTGGTTAGAGGCTCCCTCCACCATGAATTTGCCCAAACTGGGCTGTTTAGAGGCTCCCTCCACCATGAATTTGCCCAAACTGGGCTGTTTAGAGGCTCCCTCCACCATTAATTGGTCCAAACTGGGCTGGTTAGAGGCTCCCTCCACCATGAATTTGCCCAAACTGGGCTGTTTAGAGGCTCCCTCCACCATGAATTGGTCCAAACTGGGTTTTTTAGAGGCTCCCTCCACCATGAATTGGTCCAAACTGGGCTGGTTAGAGGCTCCCTCCACCATGAATTTCCCAAAACTTGGCTGTTTAGAGGCTCCCTCCACCATGAATTGGTCCAAACTGGGCTGGTTAGAGGCTCCCTCCACCATTAATTGGTCCAAACTGGGCTGGTTAGAGGCTCCCTCCACCATGAATTTGCCCAAACTGGGCTGTTTAGAGGCTCCCTCCACCATGAATTTGCCCAAACTGGGCTGGTTAGAGGCTCCCTCCACCATGAATTGGTCCAAACGGGTTTTTAGAGGCTCCCTTCACCATGAATTGGTCCAAACTTGGCTGTTTAGAGGCTCCCTCCACCATGAATTGGTCCAAACTGGGGTGGTTAGAGGCTCCCTCCACCATTAATTGGTCCAAACTGGGCTGGTTAGAGGCTCCCTCCACCATGAATTTGCCCAAACTGGGCTGGTTAGAGGCTCCCTCCACCATGAATTGGTCCAAACTGGGGTGGTTAGAGGCTCCCTCCACCATTAATTGGTCCAAACTGGGCTGGTTAGAGGCTCCCTCCACCATTAATTGGTCCAAACTGGGCTGGTTAGAGGCTCCCTCCACCATGAATTTGCCCAAACTGGGCTGGTTAGAGGCTCCCTCCACCATGAATTGGTCCAAACTGGGTTTTTTAGAGGCTCCCTCCACCATGAATTTGCCCAAACTGGGCTGGTTAGAGGCTCCCTCCACCATGAATTGGTCCAAACTGGGGTTTTTAGAGGCTCCCTCCACCATGAATTTGCCCAAACTCTGCTGGTTAGAGGCTCAATCCACCCTGATTTTCAAAACAAATGTTGGTGCCAACCTCAACTTACTACAAGGGCCAAATTCACTGCTGGTGACAAGCTCTCCTCACTGCAAGTGCCAAATACACATGTTTCAAGGTGTTTTCCTACTGTCAGAGAGGTGGTATTGAGTGTGTAAAGTGTGTAGTTGTTAGGCTGTGATGTTGGGGTAATAGAGGGTCTTTGGTGTGTTAGATGCCCCCAGACATGCTTCCCCTGCTGTCCCAGTGTCATTCCAGAGGTGTTGGCATCATTTCCTGGGGTGTCATAGTGGACTTGGTGACCCTCCAGACACGGATTTGGGTTTCCCCCTTAACGAGTATCTGTTCCCCATAGACTATAATGGGGTTCGAAACCCGTTCGAACACACGAACATTGAGCGGCTGTTCGAATCGAATTTCGAACCTCGAACATTTTAGTGTTCGCTCATCTCTAATTGCGATACTGTCGTGGCGATTGTTCTGTGGATTCCTTATTAAATGTTATAATGTATCCATATATAATAATAATAATTGTGTAATTTAAATATTAATTGTAATAATTGTATAATCAGAATGGAAATAATTATAAAATAATAATAATAATAACAACAACACTATTATACTACTACTAATAATAATAACAATAACAATATAATAATAATGTAATTGTGTAATTAAAATGTAATAATTGTAATAATTGTATAATAATAATAAATAATAATAATAATAATCTGTTGTCATCTTATCTTTATGTCTCAAGCTTAGAGGGATTGTCCAGAATTTTGATTTTTATGGCCCCTCCTTAGATTTGTGCCCATAATATCACCAGTTTAATGCTGCGATGCTTTGGTGATATTATGGGCACAAATCCTGTGGTATGAAGACCTAGAACTATGCTAAGAATATGCAAATATGTTTCCCAAGATGTAAATAGGATAACAATTTGGGATACATATTTGCATATTCTTCCCATGATCCCCCACAGTGGAGCGAAAATGGCTTTGTAAGACTCCACACACTTACAAGGTGGTCTCTCCCTAAGGAGCGACAATATCCCCATAATCTAACTATAACTATCGATACAAGCTGATAACAGATAACAACAGTGAGCGAGCCTTGTGTAGATATTCCTGATAATGACTGATAACAGAAAGCAGTTCGCAATTGCTGTATATAGGGATATAAGATAAGATAAGATAATCCTTTAATAGTCCCACAATGGGTATATTCACTGATACAGTTTCATAGATGGTACAGTAGTATATAACAAGAGAGAAACACATAGAAGCTCATGGCAGAGAAATCCTAGGAATCAGAGCAACTAAAAAGAAAGAAACACAGACATACTGCAGGATCATTTAGTTCTCTGTGTGAAGTGATGTTAATAATAATAATACAGCCGAATGTGGTTGGAGGACATGAGGAGGGGTCACAGCATGTAGATATAACAGGCAAAAAAACTTTTTTTTGTAGAGGTGGGGGACATAGGCAGCTATCATGATAACATGTGGCAGTTCCTTTGGTAGGTGGTGAGATCTCCTGCTCACAGCTGATAGTTCGGTATCTTGTATCAGCACTATTGTCCATTAACCACAAACAAAAAATGCCCCAAATGTCCTTCATCACAAGCCCTCCTCCTCCTCCTCCTCCTTTCTTCTTACCACAGTGTTCTACTGCCCAGAGAGTTCTGAAGCCATCCAGGTATACATGGTGCTGCTCTCTTGCCAAGCTTCCATAACTCCTGGGGTAGGTGGGTGATAGTTCCCAGGCTGTAGCAGAGTCCCACGTGTCCACAGTAATAGAGAGAAATCCCAGTCAGCTGTAGCATCTTCACACATCAGCAATAGATGCCAAAAATCATCTCCTTGAAAATAAGAAGTCCACACTTCCATGTAGGTTTCTCCTCCATGCCGCATGGTGTCCATGCTGTCCTTAGCTCCTGGGGGGATGGTAACAGGCACGTGCACACAGGTCTTGAGTCATTGTCCATGCTTAACAATAGAAACAAAAGGAACAAAATACTCCACAGGGTCTTCCATTCGATTTATAGTTGCTAATTCATAGTGCTAGGTTGCTTAGTTAGAGGATTCTTGAAGATACAGAGAAAAAGAGTGAGAAAGGAAAGATAAAGGTTGCTCCCAGCTTGCAGCTCTGTATCGAGGCAGCCACTAAGGGCGCCAGGAAGTGATCCTCTGATAATGTAATATTTTAGTGAGTGTTACAACCCGTGATAATGGTAAATATCCATAAGGTTAAGAATGAAGGACCTGATACTAATATGGGTCATGTGATAGAGGAAGGACCTTGTTGTGAAAGTCAGTGGAGTTACATCTGCTTTTGTGACTATGTCAAGGAGGATCCTAAAGAACCCAAATCAGGTCTAAAACCTCCAGAAGTGCCCAATTTCTGCATATGCCAAACTTGGTGCAGATTGGTCCAGTTGTTTGGCCGAGCATAAAGAACAGACAACAGACAACAAATCCATTTCCATATCTCCCTCTGTGCCCGGCAGTCTTTGCATAATTCATCATCCATATCTTTCCCCTACTTATTGGAAATGTTTGGTTATTATCACAATACAGAGCGGCATCATTCCCAGAATCACATAGGATTACATTGTAATAACTGATAGACAGCGCTCTGACATCACTGGTGGCACTTGGGTGTATTCGGCATTATTACAAATACCAATCGCTTATTAAAGTAGTTCATCTTACATCTGCAACGAGTAGCCAAACATTTCTTAGACACTTTATAGAATTTTCTTAGATTTTTACACAACAGCAGATTTTTACGGTTCTCCGAGGATTCGCTTTTATTGAAAATTCTTTTTTCTTATTTTATAGTTTGGTTAAATAAAAGGCTTTAAAATAATTTAAAGTTTTGTTTAGAAAAAACACTTCGAACTGATTAAAAAATAAAGTTAATCCTCCGAAAGAATAAAAAAAACACAAACAATATAGAAGAGTAAAAATAAGATGGAAGCTTTGTATGAATTATGTATTGAATGGTTTTATGGCCCAGTAAACGATCATCCCTTTATTACAATACACGCGGCCATCGCAGGTTCTATCGCTCCTTATCTGCAGCATCGGATGTTTTCTCTGGAACACATCCATTTCTTACGAATGTCCATAAATTGGCTGCTATGCTCTCAAGCATTGGATGGAACCGCGAGGAACAGATTTATTTGATAAGATGAGTCTGGTTTTAGTGGAATTTTACCCCGTTGTATATTGGGGTTACTTCACCCGAGAGGTGTTTGCTACCTGTTTATCTGCAATGTGATATATGTGGAGTCACCTATATACACGTGTCGCATTATGTGCTTGTTGACTGTCCACCCCGGGGCCGACTAGGTCTTATTTTCTCTCTTATATTTTTTGTGTTTCTTATTTTTGTAATTATTTGCATAGAAATCTAAAACTATTCCAGCGCCCGCACTCACTACTAATGCAAAGACATTCAACGGACATTGAGAAAAATCATTGGTTAGAGAAGCAAAAGCCATGTTCACACAATGGTGAATAACGGTCACGTGACACCCCATTTTTTAACAGAGACCACCACCTGCCAATGGAGGTTATTCACATGACCATTGTAATGGACTGTCAAAATATAAGGCATGATTAGAGATGGGCGAATTGGCTTGTAACGACCCGGGATCGTCCTCTATAGTCCAAATGGTGGTTTGCCTTGGGTGCACCAGAATGGCTGCCTCATTACACTCTGTGGTCCCCTGAGTATAACAGGAGGAGGCCCAGGGGAGGTGAAAACCCCCCAAAACATACTTTCTCACTTTCCGTTACCTCTCTCTGTCTCCTCACTGTGTTCGATGCTCTTCTGTCACGACATGAACCCAGACTCATTGCCGGGGCCTGTGATTGGGCCTTAGCAGTGACCTGGGTGCACCGGGCATCATTACGGTATGTCCAGGTGCCACAATCACAAACCGCAGCCGTGGTCCCAGGCTGATGATGTCATAGAAGATTGCCTGATGTCACAATCAAAGGGCCAGACAGATGCCATGAGGAGGCCCGAGAGAGGTAACAGAAGGAGAATATGATTCTTTTTGTTTTTTACACCTCTTCAGGGCCTCACCCTATTATACTCCTCCGGATCTTCCTCCTAAGTGTTTTGGGCTACGTGAAAGATGTCACCCAGGAGAGGCCACATTGGTGGAAGGAATGGACATGTTACTACTATTGCTGTGCATATATATGGTTTGTTAGATTGTAGTAATGGTTGATGTACTTGTGAATAATTCTGTTCTCCCTGTACACAGAAGCTTCCATGTTTCCGTATCTCCAGTTTCCTCTGGTAATTCTTCTTCTATCTTCACTCTGGTCTTAGCCCTCCACTCTTGTTGTGTAGCCAGACATGTATCCAATGACTCTGCCATATTTCGGGTTGCATTGTCTATGGTTTGCTCTGCTTGTCTTGCAGTTGATGTGTCTGTTTGGTCGCCCTATTTTCTATCGTCATCTCATCACATCAAAGGCTTTGAGCTTTCTCTGCTGCTTCCCTTGTTGTACAGAAGTTCATTGTCCCGTCAGGTTCAAGAGGCGTCCGATTACCAAGTGGAATTTGTAAGAAGTTATTCACACTAGAACATTGGCAGTGTCACTGATCTTCTCTCATGGATAATATTCCAGGTGTTTCTTGTTCTCTTGTCTAATGACTTGTTATAGTCTCTGCACCTGGATCTGACCATAGTCCGGGTGACTCATGAGGGATAGACCAGATCTCCTGATTTACTGAATTCTCAGTCCAGTGAAATGAAGATATTCTAATCGATGGGTTTAGTCCATGGCGACCACTTACAATACTTGGCACTTATAGAGGTTATCTGAGGAATAATAGAGGTCACCAGTGTATTCCCAGCATTGCTAATATACACCCTGGAGCCCCATTTATTACCAGTGCAGGGAACCAGTAGAGGGAACCAGTGCAGGGAACCAGTGCAGGGAACCAGGGGAGGGAACCAGTGGAGGGAACCAGGGGAGGGAATCAGTGGAGGGAACCAGGGGAGGGAACCAGTGGAGGGAACCAGGGGAGGGAACCAGTGCAGGGAACCAGGGGAGGGAACCAGTGGAGGGAACCAGGGGAGGGAACCAGGGGAGGGAGCCAGGGGAGGGAGCCAGGGGAGGGAACCAGGGGAGGGAACCAGTGCAGGGAACCAGTGGAGGGAACCAGTGGAGGGAACCAGGGGAGGGAACCAGGGGAGGGAACCAGTGCAGGGAACCAGGGGAGGGAACCAGGGGAGGGAGCCAGGGGAGGGAGCCAGGGGAGGGAACCAGGGGAGGGAACCAGGGGAGGGAACCAGTGGAGGGAACCAGGGGAGGGAACCAGTGGAGGGAACCAGGGGAGGGAACCAGGGGAGGGAGCCAGGGGAGGGAACCAGGGGAGGGAACCAGTGGAGGGAACCAGGGGAGGGAGCCAGGGGAGGGAACCAGTGGAGGGAACCAGGGGAGGGAACCAGGGGAGGGAACCAGTGCAGGGAACCAGTGGAGGGAACCAGGGGAGGGAACCAGGGGAGGGAGCCAGGGGAGGGAGCCAGGGGAGGGAACCAGGGGAGGGAACCAGTGGAGGGAACCAGGGGAGGGAGCCAGGGGAGGGAACCAGTGGAGGGAGCCAGGGGAGGGAGCCAGGGGAGGGAGCCAGGGGAGGGAGCCAGGGGAGGGAACCAGGGGAGGGAACCAGTGGAGGGAGCCAGGGGAGGGAACCAGTGGAGGGAGCCAGGGGAGGGAGCCAGGGGAGGGAACCAGGGGAGGGAGCCAGTGGAGGGAACCAGGGGAGGGAACCAGTGGAGGGAGCCAGGGGAGGGAACCAGTGGAGGGAGCCAGGGGAGGGAGCCAGGGGAGGGAACCAGTGGAGGGAGCCAGGGGAGGGAACCAGTGGAGGGAGCCAGGGGAGGGAGCCAGGGGAGGGAACCAGGGGAGGGAACCAGTGGAGGGAGCCAGGGGAGGGAACCAGGGGAGGGAACCAGGGGAGGGAACCAGTGGAGGGAGCCAGTGGAGGGAATGCACCACTAAGATTTATTATTCCTCAGATAAAGGTTTTGATAAGTCGTATACAATGCTATCAATTATTAGGGAATTTTTTTCTACCCAATTCTAGACTTTTCATTGATTATATATGACCTGACAGTCCACTCTTAAACCTGCAAGGACGTATCCTTACCTTACATACCCTTACATTACATGGAACATGAGGACAGAATAGTACTTTGCTCTAGAAATCAGTTGGGATCATCAATGATTGTGACAACTCATTAAAAGGGGAACATTGGTTAGGCCCCATCAATTGGACATCCCTTAATGAGTGATCGCACCACCAATGTCTCCTGTATGGTGAGATAACCCTTCACCAGAATATGAGTATTAGGAAGACTATACAAGCTAAGACGTACAATCACATAATATTCAGACTTTTTGTAGTTGAGACCAGGTAGACTCTCATATTATAAAAACAAAAGTTATTCTTAGACCTGACAACCCGGAGAGTAAAAAGTAATGAGAAGAATTCACATCAACGAAGAGACAGAACGGTGTGTGAGATTAATGCCACTCTAATTAGATTTGGGTAATGAGGGAGTCATTTGGTGGATTGAGACGTGATGGAGCCGTCAATGCCCCTCCTCCTCCTTGTGAGATTCCAAGCAATCATCCTACAATCCTTAATTCTCATTACACGATTTTGGTCTTTTGTTTACTTTGATTTCCGACCGGCAGAGAAATCGATATCTCATTTTTGTATAATGTTTATTGCTTCATCTGTCCCACTATTCAGAATCATAACGTATTGAGCGCTCCTCGAATGAGTAAAAAATCAGCGATTGCGCGATGTTGAACACTTTGTCTGTTATAGATTTCCTTGTCTTGCTTTAAATGCTGGTAGTGTTCCTGGTAAATTAATCCAATGGCTATGTCAATAAGTAAAACCAAAGACACTTATGAGATTTGTTTTGCTGCCCTTGTTCTCACTTGCTGGTGGCGGGATTAAAGCCTATCTCCTTCTTTTATGCTGGGTTTGAGCACTTGATCATACCGCCATGGTTTAATCCAAACATCAATAGCACCTCATCAATCCACCCGATGTCGCCGTCAGACTGGACCTCCACTTTGTTTCGAGCCTGTGTTATTCCAGGTCAGATAATAGTTTCTTTGATTTCTGCAGCGGAGACGTTTCCTAATCTTCTAAACTCCTAAAACATATGTCAAGATTAAAATGTAGAAATCCCGTCTGAAAACGGATGCGCTATTAGGCGCTCTACAGATGTAGCCTGTGTTTGCAGATTTTCCGGGGGCCTCTCCAGCCGTTGCAGCTCTTGGGAAGGTGACATTTGTGGTCAGCCACAGAGGCGGTGTGTTTGTGAATGGGAAGCCACAGCTGATTTCTAGGCAGTAACTGATCACTGTGGTCTATGTTCCCTGGCAGGTCTAATACTGCGGCTTGTATGTTTGGCCACATTAACATGGTTACCAAACGAAGGAAAAGAAACATGAAACTGATACCGTCTAGCGTATAATAAAAAACTCATTTCATAGACTTTGTGGATTGAATGAGAACGCGCCACAAGTGGCTTATTGTGTAAAATCAATCAATTTATAAAATCTACAGATGTAGCAGAGTTTAACTTGACTCTTTGCTCCGTGTGTACATGAATGCTGCGGCTCTCTAACCAGATACTGAAAACTACTTGCATTGCTTAAAGTGTGTCTGTGATTTAGGCCAAGGCTTCACGTAGCGGTTTTATACTGCAGGACTTTCCTCTCTGCATATATTAGGCAGATTCTGAGTCTCCAATGCAGATGTGACCCCAGCCTGAGCTATGTGTCTGCCACTAACTACTATGTCTTCTCCCATCCGCAAATTGTGGAGAATATCCGCTTATCTGCTGCGTGGCTCTCTCTCGGCAGACTCTGCCTGTAGTTTGCAGTTCTCTCTGAGCTGGGAGATGGAGATGCCAGGCCTGGACACAGTAAGTAGAAGAGAATCTGCTCAATGCGCTTCTATTTCTTAATCACAAACAGCCCCAGGTTCGTGCACTATATATATACAGTATATACAGTATATATCACACATAGATGGGTGTGTGTCACCTGAATCGATTGGTGTCTTCCCTTTGAGCATTATTGCACTTCCACTGCTGAAATATTATTTTTGAAAATTTGCAAATGAGCTCTTGAGAGCAACAAGGGTGTTGCCATTTCTCCAAAGACATCATTGTCCCATTATCTGTGCACCCTCTGCCCTGCCATTGTATACTTAATCCCAATGCCTGGTGTTGAGTTCTGCCAACCTCGCCATTGCCCATGTGTTCGGCACATGCATGACATGTGTAATTTGGACCTGGCCGACAATACAACTGGTGAGATTAGGAATACACTACCTGGCCCTGTCACTCAGAGGAAGCAAAGAGGGGCAGGAGGCGGCCCGGAGTGATGGAGGATTTGCAAATGGTGATATCTTGGTAAAGGCTCCAATTCACAGGAACAAAACACTGTTTGATTCAGGAAACCATAACCCATCTGCTGGGCTTCATTGATATGCTGGAGTCCAAGGGATTTTTGGGACTAAAATATTGATGCTGTAGCCATAAGGGGTGTAGAGATAACATTTGTTACTGGGTCTTTACCTTGAGTTGCCCCAAAGGTTTCTCCTCTACATATAAAATATGCCAGTAATGACACAAGGTAGTTAGGGGCCCTATTATAGATTCTGCATTGGGGCCCAGAAGTTACACCTCTGATTAGAATAGATAATAAAGGTTTATTAGGTGGGAGACTCCGCAGAACTCACCACTAGAATGAAGCTGGACAGCAACTTCTTACAATGGCTATGCCTGGTTGTGTATAGTTGTATAGGTGCGCAGTGCTCGGTGTAATGCCACGACTCCTGCATATTGATGATCAGTGAGGTCCTATGGGGAACCTTCAATGTCCTGGAAAACCCCTTTTAGGTCTTATTCATAGTAAGGGAGCCTGCACATGGAGTTTACTCTCGCTCATTCTGAACGTAAAACTCATTCAGAGTGAGCGGCGTAAAAAACAGATCCCATTGACTTGAATGGGTGCCGGCATATGCGCGTATCACATTGAAATCAATGGGAGGCTTATTTTTACCTATTGCTTCCAACGTGATCCGCGCGTATGCCGGCACCCATTCAAGTCAATGGCATCTGTTTTTATGCCGCTCACTCTGAATGAGTTTTACGTACAGAATGAGCAGAGCGTAAACTCCGTGTGCAGGCTCCCTAAGGCCGGGTTCACACCATTCTATTCTGGGATTCTGTCCAAACAACACTTTTGTCTCTGCATTTTTCCAGCAGAAACCGGGCAGAAACCAGACGGCCCCATTCTAGTCTTTGGGGTGTGCGGGTTTCCGAGGGTAGCTGCTTTTTCAAAGAGTTAGCTTTCTGTTTTTTGGGTCCCTAAGCAGAACCAAAGAATGGAAAGCCAAATGCCAGTGTCACCCTAGAGTAAGCCGAAGCAGGACGGGAGTTTATATGGAGAGAAGATGGAATGGAGCCATTTGCACCTGTTCTGTGTTTTCCACCCGCTCGAGGCTTCGGCTCACAATCACTGCTATGTGAATAAGGCCTAAATAATATAATACGTAACCTTTACTTGGCTCTCAGGGCCTTTTGCCTCTCATATTTGCACATTAATTATGTCCCCCTCTTCTGGATACAATGTAACATTTTTGGGGACACAGTTACCGTTCCTCGCTGCTTATTCTAGACATAACTTCTTATTCATCTACATAGAAGACAAGGTATTTGTTTCTGCTGGGATAGTTTTGTAAGTGACACTTTTTATGGATATTTTTGGTTGTATAAAGACATGACGCTTGTTGTAGAATACATTAACAGAATGACTTTGCAGTGACAGGCAGAGTGGTTTTTTATTATCATATTTTCATATCATTATTTTTTTTTTCATAAATTGTTCCAACACCCAAAATAAATTCTGATGAAGACAGCCTTCGATACTAAATACAGATTTATGGATGTGGCTGTTTCTTCGCTGTATTCATACATACCAATGATGATTAATCACAGAGCGGTTGGCGAATGTCTCCTCCGAGCCGCCACAATACCGCTCTCTAATGCATTCACGACTATTTCAGATGCATTATTTTAGTAAATACGTATGATGTTGTGAACTTCATACATAAAAGGCTCGAGTATCAGATTCTCCTTGAATTCTTCAGGAAATGATTCTCTTACAACACACAAAGGAGTTTTGGCTGCTACATGGAGACCGGGTGCTGGATCTAAGCTATTACAAGTCATAAACTTACTGATATGTTTTTGGGATGACGCCTCACCGCCCCAATGGGCTCACATGGAATGAGACGTGTTCAATCTGTACTGCAGTACATTGTGGGGATGTCCTTGGAGCATTGGGGTCCTTGTTTCAGATCCTGCCAGTGACAAACTCTGCATGGCGTCAGTGTGTTCTCGCTGTGTATGTGGGTTTCCTGCGGGTACTTTGGGTTCTTTTTACACTGAAACTAGCTACAAATAAATTGACTAGTGTGTGTGGGAATTTATTGCAATTTGGAATTTACACAGTAAAAATTGCTCAACAGCGCTACTAGTGGTGAAATGAGGCATTACAGTGGCTATTAAAATCAAGAGACAGACAGACCCTTAGAATGTGGCTGAAATCTACTATTCAAGGTACTTCATTCACATCAATACTGCTCAATACTTCTCTGTAACATCCTATATGGCGCTGCTTCTGCTTTAGGAAGGAGAATCCCCTGTACTAATGGTAGACATCATAGCAGTTACTAGTTCACAGCCGAAAGCGAAAATTAGAGATGGAACGTGCAGACAGAGAAACTGATATACAATGCAAAGTACAAGTCACATAGTATCAGAAAGACTGTTACTGTCTGCGTACAAACAAGGCAAACGCTTATCCCGAAATGTCATGGGAAAGGTTAGGCTAAGGCCCCATAGGCCGTATCTGCAGCACTAAAGCGCTGTGGGAAGAACCGCTGTCTGAACGCATTGCGGTTCTTTCTGCAGCGCTTTTAGGAGAAAGTTCACAGAGTTTTCCTCTGCAGACTTTCTGTTACCATTATATCTACAGGAAAGCCGCCAGCGTTTCCGTAGATATCATTGACATGCAACGGCTTTGCAAATCGCAGTGTGTCCGCGCTGCGATCTTTTCTGCAAAGTGGGGATGGTATTCGTCTCCGCTGCGGGCAAATCGTGGCATTTACGTCCCCTGGGGCCCCGGCCTTAAGAGGATTTCTAACCAAAATATAAAAAGTACATATATATATAGGAACATCTCAGGCTAGCGCAGAAGGCAACGTTGGGTTTTTTGCATCTTCTCCTATCCCATCTAGTTGTGTCAGTCATATTTGTTTCTTCTTGTGAATGGACATAAAGGTTTGTCCAGACAGAAATGTTCAGCCCATTAAAGTTTAAATTAGTTGGGGGCAGTGAAAAAAATAAAAAATACATATTCACCTGACCCCTCACAGATCTTCTACTCCGGCAGGTCTCTTCTGGAGTCGAGCAGAAGCCTCTGATTGGCTTCAGGTATCAGGTGACCACTGAGCCCTATCAACAGCCTCAGGAAGGGGACCCGTGATGTCACAGGTCCTCACTGCAGGACCTTTGCTGATTGGGCTGAGCGTTCACATGACCACTGAGGCCTATTAGTGGCTTCAGAGCATCTCCAGAAGAGACCTGCTGGAGCAGAAGAGCCAGGATCTGTGAGAGGACACCAGAGCCATGGGGACAGGTCAATATGTTTTTTTTTTTTTTTTACTGCTGATTTAAATGTTTAAGGGGTTGTCCATTTTTGCCCGGACAACCCCTTTAAGTTGTCAACAGACTGAACAACGACAGTTTTGATCTAAATTTACAACCAAAATAGAAAGCTTTCCTGCTGCCACTTTTACAAAATTGGTTATGGCAACAGAACTTAAAAATTCTTAAAGGGATTTTCTCATTGGCTGTAGTGAGTTTTACCTAAGCATATATTTGCATTACCTTTAAAGAGGCCATTCCAGACATGCCTTTTATTCATTAATCCTCCCAGCCGTATTTGAATTAGTCCACTTTTACTGATATGCTAATTACCCGGCATCGAGGACCAGATGTTCCCTGAGCACTGTTAGATTGTGTGTAAACAGGGGGAGGTGAGAGCAGGGAAGTCGGATGAGTCTTCATCATCAGCATCATCATCATCACCATCATCATCAGCCTTCCCTGCTCTCACCGCCCCCTGTTTACACATATCACACAAGTGGTGCTCAGGGAACATCCGGTGCTCGTTGCTGGGTAATTAGCATATCAATAAAAGCGGGCTAATTCTAAAACAGCTGGGAGGATTAACAAATGAAAGGTATGTGAGGAATGACCTCTCTAAAGGCTGAGCAATTATATGCTTAGGTAAAAATCACTATCGCCACTGATAGAATCCCTTTAAGGCTGAAGCCTCACAATGTGAACATGCTGCGTATTACAGTGTTACATATTATCACATAGTATTACATATACGTATTACAGTATTACATATTATCACATAGTATTACAAATACGTATTACAGTGTTACATATTATCACATAGTATTACATATACAGTACGTATTACAGTGTTACATATTATCACATAGTATTACATATACGTATTACAGTATTACATATTATCACATAGTATTACAAATACGTATTACAGTGTTACATATTATCACATAGTATTACATATACAGTACGTATTACAGTGTTACATATTATCACATAGTATTACATATACGTATTACAGTATTACATATTATCACATAGTATTCCATATACGTATTACAGTATTACATATTATCACATAGTATTACAAATACGTATTACAGTGTTACATATTATCACATAGTATTACATATACAGTACGTATTACAGTGTTACATATTATCACATAGTATTACATATACGTATTACAGTATTACATATTATCACATAGTATTACAAATACGTATTACAGTGTTACATATTATCACATAGTATTACATATACAGTACGTATTACAGTGTTACATATTATCACATAGTATTACATATACGTATTACAGTATTACATATTATCACATAGTATTCCATATACGTATTACAGTATTACATATTATCACATAGTATTACATATACGTATTACAGTATTACATATTATCACATAGTATTACATATACGTATTACAGTATTACATATTATCACATAGTATTACATATACGTATTACAGTATTACATATTATCACATAGTATTACATATACGTATTACAGTGTTACATATTATCACATAGTATTACATATACGTATTACAGTATTACATATTATCACATAGTATTCCATATACGTATTACAGTATTACATATTATCACATAGTATTACAAATACGTATTACAGTGTTACATATTATCACATAGTATTACATATACAGTACGTATTACAGTGTTACATATTATCACATAGTATTACATATACGTATTACAGTATTACATATTATCACATAGTATTACAAATACGTATTACAGTGTTACATATTATCACATAGTATTACATATACAGTACGTATTACAGTGTTACATATTATCACATAGTATTACATATACGTATTACAGTATTACATATTATCACATAGTATTCCATATACGTATTACAGTATTACATATTATCACATAGTATTACATATACAGTACGTATTACAGTATTACATATTATCACATAGTATTACATATACGTATTACAGTATTACATATTATCACATAGTATTACATATACGTATTACAGTATTACATATTATCACATAGTATTACATATACGTATTACAGTATTACATATTATCACATAGTATTACAAATACGTATTACAGTGTTACATATTATCACATAGTATTACATATACAGTACGTATTACAGTGTTACATATTATCACATAGTATTACATATACGTATTACAGTATTACATATTATCACATAGTATTCCATATACGTATTACAGTATTACATATTATCACATAGTATTACATATACGTATTACAGTATTACATATTATCACATAGTATTACATATACGTATTACAGTATTACATATTATCACATAGTATTACATATACGTATTACAGTATTACATATTATCACATAGTATTACATATACGTATTACAGTATTACATATTATCACATAGTATTACATATACGTATTACAGTATTACATATTATCACATAGTATTACATATACAGTACGTATTACAGTATTACATATTATCACATAGTATTACATATACGTATTACAGTATTACATATTATCACATAGTATTACATATACGTATTACAGTGTTACATATTATCACATAGTATTACAAATACGTATTACAGTGTTACATATTATCACATAGTATTACATATACATATTACAGTCCCTGCAGGGTGGAGAGGATTCTGGATAATCCCATCCACACATTGCAAAAAACTATCCGTAGTGCACATGCTGTGATGTTAAAGACGCTGACATTTTTGTAAATTGCAGCCTGTCCATTAAACCTGTGAACACGCCGGCGTTCTTTGTATGGATATAATAATGATAGCGAGTCTGCAGAAGAAAACGGTGGAGTTGGTGTGAAAAGTGCTGCAGAAAAAAACGCAATGTGTTTCCTCCGCAGTCGTTTCCGCAGCACTTTTGGCTGCCGCTCGCTACTCGGGGCCTTAAACTCTGTTAGTTTAGAAATAACGTAAAACAAAAAGATCTGATTGCCAAATTTGGTTCCAGCTCTAATTGCTGATATACAAAATATCACAGCCCTTGGTAAATGTTGTAACTTCTGATTTACTGACATATGGATGTTTTTTGCAGTATTTTTTATACAAATGTATTAGATGTAACGAGTTTATTTACCTTTCATTGGATACAAATATAATGGAGAACGATGTAATGTTGATGTCATTCGCTGTCACCGAGATCAAACCCAACATTCAGATTCTTATTCCTCTCTGTCTGACGGTAAATGACAAATTCTGACACAAAGATATTTTATTATGTAACATTTAGTAGATTGTTAAATTTATGAGTATTTTTCCTTTATTCTGAAGAGTAAATGACACGGCCGATAATTCATGTGTCCTTACTATGCAGATTGTATATGGAAATGTTGAAGTCTTCCACAATGACACAATGACGGGAATATGGCGGTGAAAGGAGATTGTAAAAAGGACACCGCGCAGGAAATCATAAGAAATCTATGATAATGAGATCTGCAGAAAAAAGTCTATTAAAATCTTTTCACATTGTTGTCCCTTAAAGTGGCCTTGTCACAAGATAATGGAGACATTTCCAGATTCTTATTCCATAGCCTATAAATTCAAAGCCATTATAACCCAATATCTCGAATTCTGATTATTCATTGTTTTGTCACTTTCACATAAAGTCTTTTTAGCTAAAATGAGATTTTTTTAAAACTATTTTTATTTGCAGCAAAAACTCTCCACCCAGATTTTTCATGTAAAGCAATAGGGAATAATGAAATGTTTTATATATCTGTGTTTTTGTAATACCATTTAATAGATCAAGGATGATTGCTGGAAAATTGCTGGAAAAACAAAAATATCAAAAAATGTGTCACCAAAAACTATGCAAAATTTTTTGTAAAAACAGAGATTATTTGAATTCTCTTCCACACAATACAGAAAAAGAAATCTGCAGTAGAAATTTACCTCTGGTGCGGATTCTAAGGCTGGGTCAGGGCCTGGCAAACCCGGGCAAGTGCTGTGTCCCCAAACTCCTGAGCAGGCCCATGGGGCTACTGGTGTTGACTGCATTTTTTTTTTTAAATAGTCAGGGGGAGGGTGCCCCGGGTGCACCCTACTGCCACCATTGATACATCTTTTAATTTTAACTGGATCGTTGTCTGCAGACACCGATCTAGTTAAAAGGCTTCCGGCAGCTTGTGAACTACAAGACATACGAGGCCTGCAGTTTACAAGACAGATGTCTGCTCTGAATGGGCACTGCGATGATGTCCTGCACGTGGACGGTGAGGAGGCTGCAGCTCCATTCATCAGGTTCGCAGGTAGGTGAGCGTTACTTTTTTAAAACTTAGTTGTAGGTATTTTAATAGTATAAGGGTTCGTTAGGAGGGGTAATTATAACTATAATGGAGGGGGCATTATGAATATTGGGGGGTCATTTACATGAGGGTTAATAGGGAGCCTTATGAATACAAGGGGGAAGTTATATATATTAGGAGGCATTATGAACATAAGGTGGTGGTCGTTGATGTATGGGGTCATTAGGGGTGCAGTATTTATGTCAGGGGGAATCAGGGGCATACTATGAGGGGGTAATTAATTTAATTAAGGTGACACTTGGGCTTTATTAAAGAGGACCTTTCACCACCTGGGGCACATACGGTTTAATACACCGCTAGAAATGTTTTGTGCCCCGGGTGAAGAGCTATCAGTGCCGGTACCGTAGCTCTTCACCGTAGAAGGGTGTATCTGACAGTCAGTCGGGAACGCCCTTCCTCTAGTAGCGCCTATAGCGCTATACTGTCAGAGCGGGGTGGAACGCCCTCTTCCCCTCCTGATTCATAGACTTAGTATCAAAATCTTAATCCCCTCCCCCGTCAATGCCAATTTATAATGCAGGTGTTCATTAAGGATTTAGGCTTTGTAAAGAATAAGGCGACATCTGCAGCAAAATCGCAACAATTCTACAAGAAATTCTGCAACAAAAAAGGCACAAATAGATGCAGATTATCCACTACGGAATATCTGCAGGGCATCAGTCCAGTAGACTGTGGACATGGCCCGGAGAGGTTTCTCCACCCCAGACTTGTATATAATATCGTCTTCTCACCATTATACATATCTGCACCCTGAGTGATTGAAATCTATTATTCTGCACCCAATATGTGTAAGTTATGGCCAACCCCGAACCCTGGACATGGCGAGGCTCATCCCAAGAGGAGTTTGGTTGGCGGTAAGTCACTGGTGCTGCAACTGGAGCAACGAGGGGAATACAACTATTACTTTAAGTTATTCTGCCCCCCCAAAAAAAAACTAAAAACTGACCCAAGAACCCTTTAAATATCTGAGCAATAGACCACGAAACATAAAACATTGATTCAGAACGTGATGAAAGTGACTCATTGCAGTTGGACGATGACTTGGAAAACTGAAAGGCAGATTATTACAGAAAGATAATGGTTGGGTCTGGCGAGATTTATTTCTTATAACTATTTATGGGGTTTAAGCAGAAGGAAGATAAAAAACAAATGTATTATATATACAAGAAATCATCCCGCCCTACAAAGGGTCCAAGATGAAGATCTATTACGTGGATTCCTTTTATATCTGTGTATGAGGAGTCGTAGAAGAGCTGACATATGTGGTTTTCTTCCAGAAACATCTTCTCTTGTCCTTGGGCTACGTCTGGTGTTGCAGCTCAGCCTCATCTATTGGAATGGATATGGAAGCCACTTGGTTATGGACACTTTCCCTGAGTAGTAAATTGTATATCATTTTCTCCCTTACTTTCCTCATATATATTAGATGCTTGGACCTTGTCTACTCTTATATATTTCTGAGGAGTTATTTAGTATACACCAGGGGTCTCAAACTCAATTTACCCCGGGGCCGCTGGAGGTAAAGTCTGGGTGAGGCTGGGCCGCATCAGGTTTTTCCAAATTTTTTTTTTCTCTAAAAGTCAAATTCTGACACCTGTAACTTTTTTATACTTCCATGTACGGGGATGTATAGGGCGTCTTTTTTTGCGGGGAAATTGCTTTTGCTTTGATCACTTTTTATTCAAATTTTTATCAGAGGCAAAAGAGTGAAAAAATGGTGGTTTGGCTCTTTTGACTTTTTTTTCCCACTACGGCTTTTACCGTACAGGAAAAATATTTTTATAGATTTGTAGAGCGGGCGATTTCGGACACAGGGATATCTAATATGTATGTGTTTCACAGTATTTACCGTATTTTTCGGACTATAAGACGCACTTTTTTCCCCCCAAATTTCGGAGGAAAATGAGGGTGCGTCTTATAGTCTGAATGTGGGGGGAGGAGCGGATTTACAGCATGGCCGCGCTACTGCCACCGCTGGTTTTCTTCAGCGGCAGGAGCGTGACAATCTGCAGGCCCCGGCAGCTAAGACACTCCCCGGCATCCGCCGGTCTATTACAGCAGATGCCGGGGACTGTCTTAGCTGCCGGGGCCTGCAGATTGTCACGCTCCTGCCGCTGAAGAAAACTAGCGGTGGCAGTAGCGCGGCCATGCTGCAAATCCACTCCTCCTCCGCAGGTCCCGGCAGTTTAAAGTTAGCCCCGGGGCCGGTCCCCACCGGCCCCATACCTTTAGTGATGCAGGCCAGCTCCTGCACGGCGAGGCTGCAGGAGCCGACCTGTTCCGATGACAGCTGGGAGCCTAATGAAGGCTCCGAGGCTTGTCATAGATATATATTACTATCGCAGCTGGTCTATGACCCTCCAAATGATTGCAGGTTCAAGCCCCCTAGGCGGGGGATAATAAAATAGTAAAAAAAAAAAAACACTTAAAAAAATATAATAAAAAATAAAATAAATAAAAGTTCACCTTCTTTCCCTAGAACACATATAAAAGTATAACATTACTGTGAAACATACACATTAGGTATCCCTGTGTCTGAAAATGCCCGGTCTACTAATAGTTTTATGTACAGTGAACGTCAAAATCAAAAGTGCTAAACCGCTGGGTTTTTCTCACCGTTTTGCCTCTGATTTAAATAAAATTTCCCAAAATGGTATAACTAAAAAGTACACCTGGCCCCACACAAAAAAACGCCCTATACATCCCCGCACAGCTGCAGGGTCACCTGTCAATGTGGCCTTGCAGCTGTTCCAAAACTACAACTCCCATATATTAAATATTTTATCATTTTTTGCCTGAAATTTTTTTTTCCCTATTTTTCTCTTCTTATAGTCCAGTGCGTCTTATAGTCCGAAAAATACGGTAACTACTTTTATATGTGTTCTAGGGAAAGGGGGGTGATTTACATTTTTAGTCCTTTTTAAATTTTTTTATTTTTTTTACTTTTTTTTTAAATTTTGTTTTTTTGCATTTATTAGACCCCTAGGGGTGCTGAACCCCAGGGGGTCTGATCACTAATGCAATGCATTACAATGCTAATGCATAGAGCAGCCTGCAAAAGAAAGAGATTGCAGACCGGCTGGGAGCCTTTAACAAGGCTCCCGGCTGTCATGTCAATGTGATGTCGGCCCTGGAGCTTGCTCCAGGCGCCGGCGATCACCAGCAAAATGGCGGTGCCCATGCCCCTCTGGGAAAATGGCACCTCCGGCACCTTTGACCGTGGCGCCGGAAGGGTTAATGCCTCTGATCGGTCGGGGGACTGATCGGAGACATTAGCGCCGGTTGTCTACTGCTTAAAGCAGTCTCTGGGGTACGATTACTATAAACATAGGACGCCTTGATCTGTACTATACTATACTCAGCTTATTTAGGTGGAGTCTCTTATCCCCTGTCCAACTTTATCAGAGAGCAGTATAATACACATGAGCTCATACTGCACCTCCATAGAAGGCCGATTTCTCACAGAGGGAGACAAAAGTATCATTGGAAAGGAATTGTGATCTGATCGAGAACATACCGTAATACAGACGTATTCTTACCTAGAGCTATTAGAATGGAGAATGTGCTGCCTCACGGTAGTATAGCGCGTGCCTCAGCCAATCAGGAACCCTGAAAGCAAAAGCCTGCAGAACCTTCTACGCCATCAGAAGACAACTGTACCACCTCACACCACCGGTGAGGGTCTGGATGAAGATATTTGACGCAGTCATCTCCCCGATCCTTCTCTATGGCAGCGAGGTTTGGGGCCCAGCCACCTACCCAGACCAGTCAAAGTGGGATTCCAGCCCAACAGAGAACTTCCACCTGGAGTTCTGCAAATACCTGCTCCATGTCCATCGCAACACCACCAACATGGCCTGCAGGGCAGAGCTAGGCAGACTCCCCCTATGGCTCACCATACAGAAGAGGGCGCTAGCTTTCCAGGCACACATCCAGGGGAGCGACTCCTACCACCACCAAGCCTGACTAAGCCACCTGAGCAAACCAGACACTCACCAACCAAACAGCAGCCAACCACCAAACCAAAAACACCAACAGATGATAACCAAGGCCGAAATAAAGGCGACCGCAGAGGCAAACAGAGAGCGGTACATTGAAGAATGGAGAAACGAAATAAATAACTCCAAGAAACTCACCAATGTGTACCAATCCCTACAAAGGGACTACACCATGGCCACCTACCTGGAGAGAATACGCCACCCCAAGCACAGACAGACCCTGAGCCGGTACAGACTGAGCGCCCACAACCTAGAGATAGAGACGGGGCGATACAGACAGACGTACAAGCCACGGGAGAAGAGACTGTGCCAGCACTGTGACCAGGGGGTCCTAGAAGACCAGACCCACTTCCTTCTACACTGCACCAAATACTCAGCTATGAGGGCCGTCTACTACCAAAGACTCTCTGCCCACATCCCAGACTGGGAGAAGAGGAAACTCTACATCCTACTGGGAGAAGAAGAGGCCACTGTGGAGATCGCTGCCCAATACGTGTCCAGCTGTCACCAAACCAGAGGAAGATGAGACTCCACGGACTGTTATATTTATCCCAATACACCCGCCCCACCCCCACCCCCACCTCCCCATATAGCAGTCATCAACGAAGAGGAAGATGAGACTCCACGGACTGTTATATTTATCCCAATACACCCGCCCCACCCCCACCTCCAACCCCCCCATATAGCGGACACCAACGAAGAGGAAGATGAGACTCCATGGACTGTTATATTTATCCCAATACACCCGTCCAACCCCACCTCCCCATATAGCGGTCACCAACGAAGAGGAAGATGAGACTCCACGGACTGTTATACCCCAAACCAAAAAAAAATGTGTAAAATAGTGTAAAAATGGAAATTCAGGAAAACTTACTGAGAACATTAGATATCGTCATCTCTCTTATATTATCTCTTGGCAAATTATAATTGTGTGTATGATGTTATATAATATTTAATACTGTATATAATCTGTCTGCAAGATATCACGAGCACTAGATGGCATCACAAGATCAGAACATGGATTTATGGTGGAAACATTTCATTTCTATGTAAATCTATCTATTGTCTATCTACACTCACCGGCCACTTTAATCAGTCAATCACATGGCGGCAACTCAGTGCATTTAGGCATGTAGACATGGTCAAGACAATCTCCTGCAGTTCAAACCGAGCATCAGTATGGGGGGGAAGAAAGGTGATTTGAGTGCCTTTGAACGTGGCATGGTTGTTGGTGCCAGAAGGGCTGGTCTGAGTATTTCAGAAACTGCTGATCTACTGGGATTTTCACGCACAACCATCTCTAGGGTTCACAGAGAATGGTCCGAAAAAGAAAAAACATCCAGTGAGCGGCAGTTCTGTGGGCGGCGGAAATGCGTTGTTGATGCCAGAGGTCAGAGGAGAATGGCCAGACTGGTTCCAGCTGATAGAAAGGCAACAGTGACTCAAATAGCCACCCGTTACAACCAAGGTAGCCAGAAGAGCATCTCTGAACGCCGCACAGTACGTCCAACTTTGAGGCTACAGATGGGCTACAGCAGCAGAAGACCACACCGGGGGCCACTCCTTTCAGCTAAGAACAGGAAACTGAGGCTACAATTTGCACAAGCTCATCGAAATTGGACAATTGAAGATTGGAAAAACGTTGCCTGGTCTGATGAGTCTCAATTTCTGCTGCGACATTCGGATGGTAGGGTCAGAATTTGGCGTCAACAACATGAAAGCATGGATCCATCCTGCCTTGTATCGGTAACGGTTCAGGCTGGTGGTGGTGGTGTCATGGTGTGGGGAATATTTTCTTGGCACTCTTTGGGCCCCTTGGTACCAATTGAGTATTGTTGCAACGCCAAAGCCTACCTGAGTATTGTTGCTGACCATGTCCATCCCTTTATGACCACAATGTACCCAACATCTGATGGCTACTTTCAGCAGGATAATGCAATGCCATGTCATAAAGCTGGAATCATCTCAGACTGGTTTCTTGAACATGACAATGAGTTCACTGTACTCCAATGGCCTCCACAGTCACCAGATCTCAATCCAATAGAGGAGCATCTTTGGGATGTGGTGGAACGGGAGATTCGCATCATGGATGTGCAGCCGACAAATCTGAGGCAACTGTGTGATGCCATCATGTCAATATGGAGCAAAATCTCTGAGGAATGCTTCCAGCACCTTGTTGTATCTATGCCACGAAGAATTGAGGCAGTTCTGAAGGCAAAAGGGGGTCCAACCCGTTACTAGCATGGTGTACCTAATAAAGTGGCCGGTGAGTGTATGTAATACTTGTTGCTGTCTATCTATCTCCTATCTATCTATCTATCTATCTATCTATCTATCTATCTATCTATCTCCTATCTATCTATCTCCTATCTATCTATCTCCTATCTATCTATCTATCTATCTATCTATCTCCTATCTATCTATCTATCTATCTATCTATCTATCTCCTATCTATCTATCTCCTATCTATCTATCTATCTATCTATCTATCTATCTCCTATCTATCTATCTATCTATCTATCTATCTATCTATCTATCTATCTCCTATCTATCTATCTATCTATCTATCTATCTCCTATCTATCTATCTATCTATCTATCTATCTATCTATCTCCTATCTATCTATCTATCTATCTATCTATCTATCTATCTATCTCCTATCTATCTATCTATCTATCTATCTATCTCCTATCTATCTATCTATCTATCTATCTATCTATCTATCTATCTATCTCCTATCTATCTATCTATCTATCTCCTATCTATCTATCTCCTATCTATCTATCTATCTATCTATCTATCTATCTATCTATCTATCTCCTATCTATCTATCTCCTATCTATCTATCTCCTATCTATCTATCTATCTATCTATCTATCTATCTATCTATCTCCTATCTATCTATCTATCTATCTATCTATCTCCTATCTATCTATCTCCTATCTATCTATCTATCTATCTATCTATCTATCTCCTATCTATCTATCTATCTATCTATCTATCTATCTATCTATCTCCTATCTATCTATCTATCTATCTATCTATCTATCTATCTATCTCCTATCTATCTATCTATCTATCTATCTATCTATCTATCTCCTATCTATCTATCTATCTCTTATCTATCTATCTATCTATCTATCTATCTATCTCTTATCTATCTATCTATCATCTATCTATCTATCTATCTCTTATCTATCTATCTATCTATCTATCTATCTATCTATCTCCTATCTATCTATCTATCTATCTATCTATCTATCTATCTATCTCCTATCTATCTATCTATCTATCTATCTATCTATCTATCTCCTATCTATCTATCTATCTATCTATCTATCTATCTATCTCCTATCTATCTATCTATCTATCTATCTATCTATCTATCTCCTATCTATCTATCTATCTATCTATCTATCTATCTATCTATCTCCTATCTATCTATCTATCTATCTATCTATCTCCTATCTATCTATCTATCTATCTATCTATCTATCTATCTATCTATCTCCTATCTATCTATCTATCTATCTATCTATCTATCTATCTATCTATCTATCTCCTATCTATCTATCTATCTATCTATCTATCTATCTATCTATCTATCTATCTCCTATCTATCTATCTATCTATCTATCTATCTATCTATCTCCTATCTATCTATCTATCTATCTATCTATCTATCTATCTATCTATCTATCTCTCTTCTAGCAGCTATAGACAGATATCAGGATCTGCTACACTTGGGGAGTCCTGTGTTTATTTGTTACTTTCCATTCTGTGCTGTCACTTTCTTCCATTTTCGCTTCCCTCATGCACGTACAAACCTCGAATATCTTTATAACCATTAACCCTTATGCAGTAGCCCCCACCCCCCCACCATTCCCCCCCCCCTTCTTTGCCCCCCATAACTAATACCGTCTGGGTATCACGACACCTGTTTATTTCTTATGAGCTGTAGCTTTACCTATTGTAAGGTTTTTTTAGTTATTGCAGTGTTTCCTTGTATTTTTCCTGTGGATTATTCTCAATCTCTGCCATCCCACCAGTCAATATAAATTGCGTTCCTTTCGATCACACCGCGACTCTTTTGCAGCGTGTCATAAAAATGTCATATTTTGATAAATTGCATCATTATTTTTTGATAGTGCTAACTACCAATCTCACATTTTAGAATCCACACACACACACAAGCAATGCGACGGCGGCCATTAGGATTATTGCGCTATTTTACACTTATGCATTATACATGGCAGCACTACAGACAGTCTATGGGAGATGTCAGTGCCGGCAGACAAGGTTAACTTTCCCATAGTGGCGTGCCATGTTGGGCTGCATTTTCCTCTGCTGATTGGTGTCACCCCACATGCTCGGGATGTCGGCTTGTCTCTTCAAAGTGTGAACACATTCCTCACAATGCTGATTTGCTCATTTCACACCAGTGTCAGAACGACTTACAGAAAACCCGGGATCTGCGGCTTCTCGTTGGTTCTCCATCGGCTGCCCAGGCTGGAAGTGACAATAAGCATATGCAGGTGTCTTGCCCAGAAAACTCATTTACTCTGATAAAAATGACAGTACGACATAAATTATAGAGCTGTCCCTTTAATCATGCCTAATTGCTGGATATTGCCCGTGCTCCGCGTGCCCGGGACGAGTGTTCGAGGCCTCAGTTTTAAAGTCGGATGAAGAATCGTACAAAAAAAAATAAAAATTAAAAAGTGCAGAAATCTTATCCGGTGGCAGCGTTATTTCATCAAAAGATGGATTTTGCTCTTAATTAGCCAACAGGCCACCAGGGATGTTTGAGAGTCACGGGTGTGAAACAGCCTCAAGCATGAAGAGATCAATCTGAATAAAAAAAATGGCGGCTGGGGAATAATTGGCAGCTCCAGTGAACGTGGGCTGTTTATAACAGTGACAATATGTTCTGGTGTAATAACAGAGCCGGCTTCATTCTGTTTTCTCTCCTGGCACATTTCAAACTGCAACGAAGTCGAGATATAAATAACCAATTCAAGAAGTTGTTTTTTTTTTTTGTTCCTTGAAAACAAAATTCCCATTGGTGCTATTAGTAAATCCCATATCTTTCATAATAATCTCGCAATTATTCAGCTGTAGACATCGCTTCGTTATTTTGTATCAGTGGAGGAAGATTTCTTAAGGTGTAACTAATTAAAAGAATGAAGTGCAACGAGTGGAAGGCTGATGGAAAATACCATTAAACATATGGCAGGTGCTCGCCATGGAGATACCTGGTAATTAAATAACTAAATTAACTTGATTTCTGGTGCAACAATGTAACAAAGTTACAGCAGGTTCTCTTAGGTATAACTATATACAGATGATAGCTAGAGAGATAGGAGATAGATAGATAGATAGATAGATAGATAGGAGATAGATAGATAGATAGATAGATAGATAGATAGATAGATAGATAGATAGACAAATGATAGATAGATAGATAGGAGATAGATAGATAGATAGACAAATGATAGATAGATAGATAGATAGATAGATAGATAGATAGATAGGAGATAGATAGGAGATAGATAGATAGGAGATAGATAGATAGATAGATAGATAGATAGATAGATAGATAGATAGATAGGAGATAGATAGATAGGAGATAGATAGGAGATTGATAGATAGATAGATAGATAGATAGAAGATAGATAGATAGATAGATAGATAGATAGATAGATAGATAGATAGATAGGAGATAGATAGATAGATAGATAGAAGATAGATAGATAGATAGATAGGAGATAGATAGATAGATAGATAGATAGGAGATAGATAGATAGATAGGAGATAGATAGATAGATAGATAGATAGATAGATAGATAGGAGATAGATAGATAGGAGATAGATAGATAGATAGATAGATAGATAGATAGGAGATAGATAGATAGATAGATAGATAGATAGGAGATAGATAGATAGATAGATAGGAGATAGATAGATAGGAGATAGATAGATAGATAGATAGATAGATAGATAGATAGATAGGAGATAGATAGATAGATAGATAGATAGATAGATAGATAGGAGATAGATAGATAGATAGATAGATAGATAGGAGATAGACAGATAGATAGATAGATAGATAGATAGGAGATAGATAGATAGATAGATAGATAGATAGGAGATAGATAGATAGGAGATAGATAGATAGATAGATAGATAGAAGATAGATAGATAGATAGGAGATAGATAGATAGATAGATAGATAGATAGATAGGAGATAGATAGGAGATAGATAGATAGATAGATAGATAGATAGATAGATAGATAGGAGATAGATAGATAGATAGATAGGAGATAGATAGACAGATAGATAGATAGATAGATAGATAGATAGATAGGAGATAGATAGATAGGAGATAGATAGATAGATAGATAGATAGGAGATAGATAGATAGATAGATAGATAGATAGATAGATAGATAGATAGATAGATAGGAGATTGATAGATAGATAGATAGATAGATAGATAGAAGATATATAGGAGATAGATAGATAGATAGATAGATAGATAGGAGATAGATAGATAGATAGATAGGAGATAGACAGATAGATAGATAGATAGATAGATAGATAGATAGATAGGAGATAGATAGATAGATAGATAGGAGATAGATAGATAGGAGATAGATAGATAGATAGATAGATAGATAGATAGGAGATAGATAGATAGGAGATAGATAGATAGATAGATAGATAGGAGATAGATAGATAGGAGATAGATAGATAGATAGATAGATAGATAGATAGATAGGAGATAGATAGGAGATAGATAGATAAATAGATAGGAGATAGATGATAGATAGATAGATAGATAGATAGATAGATAGATAGATAGGAGATAGATAGATAGATAGATAGATAGATAGGAGATTGATAGATAGATAGATAGATAGATAGATAGATAGATAGGTAGATAGAAGATAGATAGATAGATAGATAGATAGGAGATAGATAGGAGATAGATAGATAGATAGATAGATAGATAGATAGATAGGAGATAGATAGATAGATAGATAGATAGATAGATAGATAGATAGGAGATAGATAGGAGATAGATAGATAGGAGATAGATAGATAGATAGATAGATAGATAGATAGATAGGAGATAGATAGATAGATAGATAGATAGATAGATAGAAGATAGATAGATAGATAGATAGATAGATAGGAGATAGATAGATAGATAGATAGGAGATAGATAGATAGATAGATAGATAGGAGATAGATAGATAGATAGATAGATAGATAGGAGATAGATAGATAGATAGATAGATAGGAGATAGATAGATAGATAGATAGATAGATAGATAGATAGGAGATAGATAGATAGATAGATAGATAGATAGATAGATAGGAGATAGATAGGAGATAGATAGATAGATAGATAGATAGATAGGAGATAGATAGATAGATAGATAGATAGATAGATAGATAGATAGGAGATAGATAGATAGATAGATAGATAGATAGATAGATAGATAGATAGGAGATAGATAGAAGATAGATAGATAGATAGATAGATAGATAGGAGATAGATAGGAGATAGATAGATAGGAGATAGATAGATAGATAGATAGATAGATAGATAGATAGATAGATAGGAGATAGATAGATAGGAGATAGATAGGAGATTGATAGATAGGAGATAGATAGATAGATAGGAGATAGATAGATAGATAGGAGATAGATAGATAGATAGATAGATAGATAGGAGATAGATAGATAGATAGATAGATAGGAGATAGATAGATAGATAGATAGGAGATAGACAGATAGATAGATAGATAGATAGATAGATAGATAGGAGATAGATAGATAGATAGATAGATAGATAGATAGGAGATAGATAGATAGATAGGAGATAGATAGATAGATAGATAGATAGATAGGAGATAGATAGATAGATAGATAGATAGGAGATAGATAGATAGATAGATAGGAGATAGACAGATAGATAGATAGATAGATAGATAGATAGATAGGAGATAGATAGATAGATAGATAGATAGGAGATAGATAGATAGGAGATAGATAGATAGATAGATAGATAGATAGATAGATAGATAGGAGATAGATAGGAGATAGATAGATAGATAGATAGATAGGAGATAGATAGATAGATAGATAGATAGATAGATAGGAGATAGATAGATAGGAGATAGATAGATAGATAGATAGATAGATAGGAGATAGATAGGAGATAGATAGATAGATAGATAGATAGGAGATAGATAGATAGATAGATAGATAGATAGGAGATAGATAGACAGATAGATAGATAGATAGATAGATAGATAGGAGATAGATAGATAGGAGATAGATAGATAGATAGATAGATAGATAGGAGATAGATAGATGGATAGATAGATAGATAGGAGATAGATAGATAGATAGATAGATAGATAGGAGATAGATAGGAGATAGATAGATAGATAGATAGATAGATAGATAGATAGGAGATAGATAGATAGATAGATAGATAGGAGATAGATAGACAGATAGATAGATAGATAGATAGATAGATAGGAGATAGATAGATAGGAGATAGATAGATAGATAGATAGATAGGAGATAGATAGATAGATAGATAGGAGATAGATAGATAGATAGATAGATAGATAGATAGGAGATAGATAGATAGATAGATAGATAGATAGATAGATAGATAGATAGGAGATAGATAGATAGATAGATAGGAGATAGATAGATAGGAGATAGATAGATAGATAGATAGATAGAAGATAGATAGATAGATAGATAGGAGATAGATAGATAGATAGATAGATAGATAGATAGATAGATAGGAGATAGATAGATAGATAGATAGGAGATAGATAGATAGGAGATAGATAGATAGATAGATAGATAGAAGATAGATAGATAGATAGATAGGAGATAGATAGATAGATAGATAGATAGATAGATAGGAGATAGATAGATAGATAGATAGATAGATAGATAGATAGGAGATAGATAGATAGATAGATAGATAGATAGGAGATAGATAGATAGGAGATAGATAGATAGATAGATAGATAGATAGGAGATAGATAGATAGGAGATAGATAGATAGATAGATAGGAGATAGATAGATAGGAGATAGATAGATAGATAGATAGATAGATAGATAGATAGATAGATAGGAGATAGATGATAGATAGATAGATAGATAGATAGGAGATAGATAGATAGATAGATAGATAGGAGATTGATAGATAGATACATAGATAGATAGATAGATAGATAGAAGATAGATAGATAGGAGATAGATAGATAGATAGGAGATAGATAGGAGATAGATAGATAGATAGATAGATAGATAGATAGATAGATAGGAGATAGATAGATAGATAGATAGATAGATAGATAGATAGGAGATAGATAGATAGATAGATAGATAGATAGGAGATAGATAGATAGATAGATAGATAGATAGATAGATAGGAGATAGATAGGAGATAGATAGATAGATAGATAGATAGATAGATAGGAGATAGATAGATAGATAGATAGATAGATAGGAGATAGATAGATAGATAGATAGATAGATAGAAGATAGATAGATAGATAGATAGATAGATAGATAGATAGATAGATAGATAGGAGATAGATAGGAGATAGATAGATAGGAGATAGATAGATAGATAGATAGATAGATAGATAGGAGATAGATAGATAGGAGATAGATAGGAGATTGATAGATAGATAGATAGATAGGAGATAGATAGATAGGAGATAGATAGATAGATAGATAGATAGGAGATAGATAGATAGATAGATAGATAGATAGATAGATAGATAGAAGATAGATAGATAGATAGATAGGAGATAGACAGATAGATAGATAGATAGATAGATAGATAGGAGATAGATAGATAGATAGATAGGAGATAGATAGATAGATAGTTAGATAGATAGATAGATAGGAGATAGATAGGAGATAGATAGATAGATAGATAGGAGATAGATAGATAGATAGATAGATAGATAGGAGATAGATAGACAGATAGATAGATAGATAGATAGATAGATAGATAGGAGATAGATAGATAGGAGATAGATAGATAGATAGGAGATAGATAGATAGATAGATAGATAGATAGATAGATAGGAGATTGATAGATAGATAGATAGATAGATAGATAGATAGATAGGAGATAGATAGATAGATAGATAGGAGATAGACAGATAGATAGATAGATAGATAGATAGGAGATAGATATATAGATAGATAGGAGATAGATAGATAGGAGATAGATAGATAGATAGATAGATAGATAGGAGATAGATAGATAGATAGATAGATAGATAGATAGGAGATAGATAGGAGATAGATAGATAGATAGATAGGAGATAGATGATAGATAGATAGATAGATAGATAGATAGATAGGAGATAGATAGATAGATAGATAGATAGGAGATTGATAGATAGATACATAGATAGATAGATAGATAGATAGATAGATAGATAGATAGAAGATAGATAGATAGATAGATAGATAGGAGATAGATAGGAGATAGATAGATAGATAGATAGATAGGAGATAGATAGATAGATAGATAGATAGATAGGAGATAGATAGGAGATAGATAGATAGGAGATAGATAGATAGATAGATAGATAGATAGATAGGAGATAGATAGATAGATAGATAGATAGATAGAAGATAGATAGATAGATAGATAGATAGGAGATAGATAGATAGATAGATAGATAGATAGATAGATAGGAGATAGATAGATAGATAGATAGATAGATAGGAGATAGATAGATAGATAGATAGATAGATAGATAGGAGATAGATAGGAGATAGATAGATAGATAGATATATAGATAGGAGATAGATAGATAGATAGATAGATAGATAGGAGATAGATAGATAGATAGATAGATAGATAGATAGGAGATAGATAGAAGATAGATAGATAGATAGATAGATAGATAGATAGATAGATAGGAGATAGATAGGAGATAGATAGATAGGAGATAGATAGATAGATAGATAGATAGATAGATAGATAGGAGATAGATAGATAGGAGATAGATAGGAGATTGATAGATAGATAGATAGATAGATAGATAGATAGATAGAAGATAGATAGATAGAAGATAGATAGATAGGAGATAGATAGATAGGAGATAGATAGATAGATAGATAGATAGAAGATAGATAGATAGATAGATAGATAGATAGGAGATAGATAGATAGATAGATAGATAGGAGATAGATAGATAGATAGATAGGAGATAGATAGATAGATAGATAGATAGATAGAAGATAGATAGATAGATAGATAGATAGATAGATAGATAGGAGATAGATAGATAGGAGATAGATAGATAGATAGATAGATAGATAGATAGATAGGAGATAGATGATAGATAGATAGATAGATAGATAGATAGATAGATAGGAGATAGATAGGAGATAGATAGATAGATAGATAGATAGATAGATAGAAGATAGATAGATAGATAGATAGATAGATAGATAGATAGAAGATAGATAGATAGAAGATAGATAGATAGGAGATAGATAGATAGGAGATAGATAGATAGATAGATAGATAGATAGAAGATAGATAGATAGATAGATAGATAGATAGGAGATAGATAGATAGATAGATAGATAGGAGATAGATAGATAGATAGATAGGAGATAGATAGATAGATAGATAGATAGATAGATAGAAGATAGATAGATAGATAGATAGATAGGAGATAGATAGATAGGAGATAGATAGATAGATAGATAGATAGATAGATAGATAGATAGGAGATAGATGATAGATAGATAGATAGATAGATAGATAGATAGATAGATAGATAGATAGGAGATAGATAGGAGATAGATAGATAGATAGATAGATAGATAGATAGATAGATAGAAGATAGATAGATAGATAGATAGGAGATAGATAGATAGATAGAAGATAGATAGATAGATAGATAGGAGATAGATAGATAGATAGAAGATAGATAGATAGATAGATAGATAGGAGATAGATAGATAGATAGATAGATAGGAGATAGATAGATAGATAGATAGATAGATAGATAGGAGATAGATAGATAGATAGATAGATAGGAGATAGATAGATAGATAGATAGAAGATAGATAGATAGATAGATAGATAGATAGATAGATAGATAGGAGATAGATAGATAGATAGGAGATAGATAGATAGATAGATAGATAGATAGATAGATAGGAGATAGATAGATAGATAGATAGATAGATAGATAGGAGATAGATAGATAGATAGATAGATAGATAGGAGATAGATAGATAGATAGATAGATAGATAGGAGATAGATAGATAGATAGATAGGTAGATAGATAGGAGATAGATAGGAGATAGATAGATAGATAGATAGATAGGAGATAGATAGATAGATAGATAGGAGATAGATAGATAGATAGATAGATAGATAGATAGGAGATAGATAGAAGATAGATAGATAGATAGATAGATAGATAGATAGATAGATAGGAGATAGATAGGAGATAGATAGATAGGAGATAGATAGATAGATAGATAGGAGATAGATAGGAGATTGATAGATAGATAGATAGATAGGAGATAGATAGATAGGAGATAGATAGATAGATAGATAGATAGGAGATAGATAGATAGATAGATAGATAGATAGATAGATAGATAGGAGATAGATAGATAGATAGGAGATAGACAGATAGATAGATAGATAGATAGATAGGAGATAGATAGATAGATAGGAGATAGATAGATAGGAGATAGATAGATAGATAGATAGATAGATAGATAGGAGATAGATAGGAGATAGATAGATAGATAGATAGATAGATAGGAGATAGATAGATAGATAGATAGATAGATAGGAGATAGATAGACAGATAGATAGATAGATAGATAGATAGGAGATAGATAGATAGGAGATAGATAGATAGATAGGAGATAGATAGATAGATAGATAGATAGATAGATAGGAGATTGATAGATAGATAGATAGATAGGAGATAGACAGATAGATAGATAGATAGATAGATAGATAGATAGATAGGAGATAGATAGATAGGAGATAGATAGATAGATAGATAGATAGGAGATAGATAGATAGGAGATAGATAGATAGATAGATAGATAGATAGATAGGAGATAGATAGATAGATAGATAGATAGATAGATAGGAGATAGATAGGAGATAGATAGATAGATAGATAGGAGATAGATGATAGATAGATAGATAGATAGATAGATAGATAGATAGATAGGAGATAGATAGATAGATAGATAGATAGATAGATAGAAGATAGATAGATAGATAGATAGATAGATAGGAGATAGATAGGAGATAGATAGATAGATAGGAGATAGATAGATAGATAGATAGATAGATAGATAGATAGGAGATAGATAGGAGATAGATAGATAGATAGATAGATAGATAGATAGATAGATAGGAGATAGATAGATAGATAGATAGATAGAAGATAGATAGATAGATAGATAGGAGATAGATAGATAGATAGATAGATAGGAGATAGATAGATAGATAGATAGATAGATAGATAGGAGATAGATGATAGATAGATAGATAGATAGATAGATAGATAGATAGGAGATAGATAGGAGATAGATAGATAGATAGATAGATAGATAGATAGGAGATAGATAGATAGATAGATAGATAGATAGATAGGAGATAGATAGATAGATAGATAGGAGATAGATAGAAGATAGATAGATAGATAGATAGATAGATAGATAGGAGATAGATAGGAGATAGATAGATAGGAGATAGATAGATAGATAGATAGATAGATAGATAGATAGATAGATAGGAGATAGATAGATAGGAGATAGATAGGAGATTGATTGATAGATAGATAGATAGATAGATAGATAGAAGATAGATAGATAGAAGATAGATAGATAGGAGATAGATAGATAGGAGATAGATAGATAGATAGATAGATAGATAGATAGAAGATAGATAGATAGATAGATAGATAGATAGATAGATAGGAGATAGATAGATAGATAGATAGATAGATAGATAGATAGGAGATAGATAGATAGATAGGAGATAGATAGATAGATAGATAGATAGATAGAAGATAGATAGATAGATAGATAGATAGATAGATAGATAGATAGGAGATAGATAGATAGGAGATAGATAGATAGATAGATAGGAGATAGATGATAGATAGATAGATAGATAGATAGATAGATAGATAGGAGATAGATGATAGATAGATAGATAGATAGATAGATAGATAGATAGATAGGAGATAGATAGGAGATAGATAGATAGATAGATAGATAGATAGATAGATAGATAGAAGATAGATAGATAGATAGATAGATAGATAGATAGATAGGAGATAGATAGATAGATAGAAGATAGATAGATAGATAGATAGGAGATAGATAGATAGATAGAAGATAGATAGATAGATAGGAGATAGATAGATAGATAGATAGATAGATAGATAGGAGATAGATAGATAGATAGATAGATAGATAGATAGGAGATAGATAGATAGATAGATAGATAGATAGATAGATGATAGATAGATAGATAGGAGATAGATAGATAGATAGATAGATAGGAGATAGATAGATAGATAGGAGATAGATAGAGAGATAGGAAATAAATACATACAGTCCTATGAAAAAGTTAGTGCCCCCCTATTAATCGCTGTAAATATTTTGGTGTTTGCCATGTCAGTCTGATATATCTAATAACTGATGGACACAGTAATATTTCAGGATTGGAATGAGGTTTATTGTACTAACAGAAAATGTGCAATATGCATTAAACCAAAATGTGACCGGTGCAGAAGTCTGGGCGCCCCAACAGAAGAGTGCCAGTAATATTTAGTAGCTCCTCCTTTTGCCTCTAGTCGCTTCCTGTTGCTGTTAATCAGTTCCTGGATCCTGGGTGAAGGGATTTTGGACCATTCCTCTTTACAAAACAATTCGCGTTCAGTTCAGTGTGATGGTCACCGAGCATGGACAGCCCGCTTCCAATCATCCCACAGATGTTCAATGATATTCAGGTCTGGGGACTGGGATGGCCATTCCAGAACATTGTAATTGTTCCTCTGCATGAATGCCTGAGGATTTGGAGCGGTGTTTTGGATCATTGTCTTGCTGAAATATCCATCCCCGGCGTAACTTCAACTTCGTCACTGATTCCTGAACATTATTCTCAAGAATCTGCTGATACTGAGTGGAATCCATGCGACCCTCAACTTTAACAAGATTCCCGGTGCCGGTATTGGCCACACAGCCCCAAAGCATGATGGAACCTCCACCAAATCTTACAGTGGGTAGAATGTGTTTTTCTTGGAATGCTGTTTTTTTGGACGCCATGCATAACGCCTTTTTGTATGACCAAACAACTCAATCTTTGTTTCATCAGTCCACAGGACCTTCTTCCAAAATGAAGCTGCCTTGTCCCAATGTGCTTTTTCATACCTCAGGCAACTCTATTTGTGGCGTACGTGCAGAAACGGCTTCTTTCTCATCACTCTCCCATACAGCTTCTATTTGTGCAAAGTGCGCTGTATAGTTGACCGATGCACAGTGACACCATCTGCAGCAAGATGATGCTGCAGCTCTTTGGAGGTGGTCTGTGGATTGTCCTTGACTGTTCTCACCATTCTTCTTCTCTGCCTTTCTGATATTTTTCTTGGCCTGCCACTTCTGGGCTTAACAAGAACTGTCCCTGTGCTCTTCCATTTCCTTACTATGTTCCTCACAGTGGAAACTGACAGGTTAAATCTCTGAGACAACGTTTTGTATCCTTCCCCTGAACAACTATGTGGAACAATCTTTGTTTTCAGATCATTTGAGAGTTGTTTTGAGTAGCCCATGATGCCACTCTTCAGAGGAGACTCAAATAGGAGAACAACTTGCCATTGGCCACCTGAAATCCCTTGTCTCATGATTGGATACATCTGGCTATGAAGTACAAAGCTCACTGAGGTTACAAAACCAATGTTGTGCTTCAGTAATTCAGCAACAAGTGGTGAGGAGGATTCACATCAATAACATGATAAGGGGACCAAAATTTTTGCACCGGTCACATTTTGGTTTAATGCATATTGTACATTCTCTGTTAGTACAATAAACCTCATTTCTATCCTGAAATATTACTGTGTCCATCAGTTATTAGATAGGTCAGACTGACATGGCAAACACCAGAATATTTACAACTAACAAAGATTAAGATTAATAGGGGCCACTAATAGGACTGTAGATAGATAGATAATAGATGAAAGATAGATAGATAGATAGATAGATAGATAGATAGATAGGAGATAGATAGATGATAGATAGATAGATAGATAGATAGATAGATAGGAGATAGATAGATAGATAGATAGATAGATAGATAGATAGATAGGAGATAGATAGATAGGAGATAGATAGATAGATAGATAGATAGATAGATAGGAGATAGGATATAGATAGATAGATAGATAGATAGATAGATAGATAGATAGATAGATAGATAATAGATGAAATATAGATAGATAGATAGGAGATAGATAGATAGATAGATAGATAGATAATAGATGAAAGATAGATAGATAGGAGATAGATAGATAGATAGATAGATAGATAGGAGATAGATAGATAGATAGATAGATAGATAGATAGATAAATAGATAGGAGATAGATAGATAGATAGATAGATAGATAGATAGGAGATAGATAGATAGATAGATAGATAGGAGATAGATAGATAGATAGATAGATAGATAGATGATAGATAGATAGATAGATAGATAGATAGATAGGAGATAGATAGATAGGAGATAGATAGGAGATAGATAGATAGATAGATAGATAGATAGATAGATAGGAGATAGATAGATAGATAGATAGATAGATAGATAGATAGATAGGAGATAGATAGATAGATAGATAGATAGATAGATGATAGATAGATAGATAGATAGATAGATAGATAGATAGATAGATAGATAGAAGATAGATAGATAGATAGATAGATAGATAGATAGGAGATAGATAGATAATAGATAGATAGATAGATAGATAGGAGATAGATAGATAGATAGATAGATAGATAGATAGATAGATAGATAGGAGATAGATAGATAGATAGATAGATAGATAGATAGGAGATAGATAGATAGATAGGAGATAGATAGATAGATAGATGATAGATAGATAGATAGATAGATAGATAGATAGATAGGAGATAGATAGATAGATAGATAGATAGATAGGAGATAGATAGATAGATAGATAGATAGATAGATAGATAGATAGGAGATAGATAGATAGATAGATAGGAGATAGATAGATAGATAGATAGATAGATAGATAGGAGATAGATAGATAGATAGATAGATAGGAGATAGATAGATAGATAGATAGATAGGAGATAGATAGATAGATAGGAGATAGATAGATAGATAGATAGATAGATAGATAGATAGGAGATAGATAGATAGATAGATAGATAGATAATAGATAGATAGATAGATAGATAGATAGATAGATAGATAGGAGATAGATAGATAGATAGATAGATAGGAGATAGATATATAGATAGATAGATAGATAGATAGGAGATAGATAGATAGATAGATAGATGATAGATAGATAGATAGATAGATAAATAGGAGATAGATAGATAGATAGATAGATAGATAGATAGATAGGAGATAGATAGATAGATAGATAGGAGATAGATAGATAGATAGATAGATAGATAGATAGGAGATAGATAAATAGATAGATAGATAGGAGATAGATAGGAGATAGATAGATAGATAGGAGATAGATAGATAGATAGATAGATAGGAGATAGATAGATAGATAGATAGATAGATAGATAGGAGATAGATAGATAGATAGATAGATAGATAGATAGATAGATAGATAGGAGATAGATACTTCATAGATACTTCATAGATACTTCATAGATACATAGATATTGGATAGATTTCGGATGGCTCTTTGCCATATGGTCACCCTGTACAGATGTGAACCTGACCTTACAGATACTTTCAATGTTAATAACTTATTGTGATGAAATCTGTTGTATATACAATGGAAGTAATAGAACCATGAAGAGATGTATCCAATGTTCCTCTTAGTCATGAGTTTGGATGTTAATTAATCGGAGACGTAATAATGAAAAGGTCCCATAATTGCAGGTCCGATAGTCTATTATATCATTATAGATTTGATCTATACACATCACGGACTAATAAAACAATAAAAGGGTTATATTGATAGGTCGCGGCAATGAGTCACGTCGTAGCGTAAGAAGACGGATTCCTTCCCATTCATCCATTGTTAGTTCATTTGACAAGACGACACGGATAAGACAACGGTATCTTGGCCACTGTATACGCCGATGTGTAAATCACTGTAACAAGGTTCATATTCTAAGAGGGATCTTAAAGGAGAAAGATCAGCAGAAGGTTACACATAAGTGGTTCTGTGGAGCAAATGTAGAAGAAAAATTCTGAAGCGTCTCTGGCTGAGAACCAACATATCATTACTCACCGAAATATGTAAGATGAAAGAATCAGGCCTAAGCCGGAGAAGGGCAGAGGGCTGAGCCGGGAGTCGCTTCATTACCGCTAATTTCTGTTTCCCAGCAGCTTATTTGCAAATACACTTCCTAAGTCTTCAGTATTCGCTGATGTGTCCTTCACTTTATCTACAAGAACTAAAAAGGCTTAAACTTTCCCTGCACTCTGGGAAGAATTTGGAGCCTGGCGTCAGATGATTTATTACCATTATCCATAATATTGGATTACATTAACCCCTTCGTGACGAGAAGGTATTTTTACCTTCATTACCGGGGACATTTTCCTTTGAGATGTTTCAGCAGCTTCTTCTTGTTCTTGAGACAGTTTTAAAAAACTTTTGCTGTAAAGCCGTCCCACGAGGATATAAGGCGAGGTTCGCACCACGAGACATTTGAGGTTGTCTTTCACCTTATATTTTTATCCAAATTCCGTCCTTGTGGATCTCATGGCAGAAAACTTTGGCTTTGCTCTCTTTTTATTGCCAGATACAATGGACAATGGACCTTCGCCGCTGTTTCCGTGGTCTATCCAGAGGTGGAATTCGCAGCAAGACACTTATATTTTGGAGGTCTGAAAAAAAATCTGTTGCTGCCTCCAATTGAAAACAATCTGCTGGAATCCATCTCAAAATCTGCAGCAAGTTACTGTGTGAATCCAGCCTTACGTCTTGTTACACCATGCAAACCAAAACCTTTCCTGTAGAATTCTGCACTTTACACATTGTGCCTGTGTCTAGATGTTCCCATTACACGTTTGTGATGTCGCCCCCTGGTGTTATTCTGATGCCCTCTCAGAATGTCGCCTGCTGCATCCGTGTCACTGGGATTAAAGGGATTGGCCACTTTCAGACCAATATCAAGGGATAAATGATATTATTTGTATAATAAAATGTTCTACAATTTCCCAATAGACTTTCTGTATCAATTCCTCAGGGTTTTCTAGATCTCTGCTTGTTGCCATTCATTCTGTTACTAATAGTAGATAAAATTCTGTCCATGGTCATGTGATATAGATGAGATGAATGTGATACATTGTAATACTATGTAACTTGTAGTCAATATTAGTAAATCTGTCTCGTCTCATGAAATTGTCATGTTTATGGGCAGCATCATAGTAACCCAACTGGATAGATAGTGACAGTGTGAAGACTACGTTCATATCAGGTTCATTGTGTTATCACTGAGTGAATAAGAAATAATGAACTCCGACATTACTAACATATAGTCAGTGATTTATAATCGCAAACTAAAGGGCTTGTTACATGTAAACTGCTCGGGGAATTATTGGGGACAAACTCCTAGGAATATTTGTTTCTGATAATTGTCCTACTGAAGGGGCCGTTCACATGGCTGAAGATGAATTTCTGATGGATGTTCATGTCAGATTCCTCCTCATTTTCCAGCCTTCTGGAATTGGCCTAATAGGCGGAAGCCTTACACTCATCTCCAAACAGAAGTCTGACTACGGAGCTGTAACTGTAATAAACTAGGCACCTCTGTGTACATCACATGACCATGGACTGTATATCACATGACCATGGACTGTATATCACATGATCATAGACTGTATATCACATGACCATGGACTGTATATCACATGACTATGGACTGTATATCACATGACTATGGACTGTACATCACATGACCATGGACTGTATATCACATGACCATGGACTGTATATCACATGACCATGGACTGTATATCACATGACTATGGACTGTATATCACATGACCCTGGACTGTACATCACATGACCAACGACTATATATCACATGACTATGGACTGTATATCAAATGACCAACGACTATATATCACATGACTATGGACTGTATATCACATGACCAACGACTATATATCACATGACTATGGACTGTATATCACATGACTATGGACTGTATATCACATGACTATGGACTGTACATCACATGACCAACGACTATATATCACATGACTATGGACTGTATATCACATGACCAACGACTATATATCACATGACTATGGACTGTATATCACATGACCAACGACTATATATCACATGACTATGGACTGTATATCACATGACCATGACTGATTTTTATCCACTAGAAGTAAACAATGAATGACAGTGAGCAGAGATCTAGAAAACTGTGAGGAATTGATACAGAAAGTCTATTGGGAAATTGTAGAACATTTTATTATACAAACAATAAGATCTGTCTTTCCCTTCATCTAGATGTCCGGGGTTACGTGACCTGTGTGCCGGTCACATGACTGATGCCATATTTATTCTGCTTCAGTTATCCAGTTCACAGGACTAAGTACAGACTATGACATTTTTTAGGCGCAGATAAATAAATTAAAAGTTATATTTTATCATCGGAGAGTTGCCGGAGAAATTTGTTTTTTGCCGTGGAGATATTACACTCAAGGAATAGAGTGTGTTGCCGTGCACCCCGAAGAATTTAACCATTGAAAAGCTGATGTCTGAAATCAACCTGTGGGTGAGATGAACCTTTTTGTACCTTTTTTTGCAGATAAATAAAGATAAATGTACAAAACTTTTAACAGAGAAGTGTCTGATATCTAGTCCAATATGCAAATAAAATAACTCATGAAAACTGGAATACCTATTTAGTCCAAAGCCAAAAGTAGATACAATAGGAAGGAATAGTACAGTGTGAAGGCTTATCGTCTCTGTATCCTCTTGGTAATCTCTCTGTATCTTCTCTGCATCCTCCCTGTATCTTCTGTGTATCCTCTCTGTATCTTCTCTGTATCCTCTCTGTATCTTCTCTGTATCTTCTCTGTATATTCTCTGTATCTTCCCTGTATCCTCTCTGTATCTTCTCTGTATCTTCTCTGTATCATCTCTGTATCTTCTCTGTATCTTCTATAGCTTCTCTGTATCCTCTCTGTATCTTCTTTGTATCATCTCTGTATCTTCTCTGTATCCTCTCTGTATCTTCTATAGCTTCTCTGTATCCTCTCTGTATCTTCTCTGTATCTTCTCTGTATCTTCTCTGTATCTTCCCTGTATCATCTCTGTATCTTCTCTGTATCTTCTATAGCTTCTCTGTATCCTCTCTGTATCTTCTTTGTATCATCTCTGTATCTTCTCTGTATCCTCTCTGTATCTTCTATAGCTTCTCTGTATCTTCTCTGTATCCTCTCTGTATCTTCTTTGTATCATCTCTGTATCTTCTCTGTATCCTCTCTGTATCTTCTCTGTATCCTCTCTGTATCTTCCCTGTATCTTCTCTGTATCTTCTCTGTATCTTCTCTGTATCTACTCTGTATCCTCTTTCTATCTTCTTTGTATCTTCTCTGTATCCTCTTGGTAATCTCTCTGTATCTTCTCTGCATCCTCCCTGTATCTTCTGTGTATCCTCTCTGTATCTTCTCTGTATCTTCTCTGTATTCTTTCTGTATCTTCTTTGAATCCTCCCTGTATCTTCTCTGTATCCTCTCTGTATCTTCTATAGCTTCTCTGTATCCTCTCTGTATCTTCTTTGTATCATCTCTGTATCTTCTCTGTATCTTCTCTGTATCTTCTATAGCTTCTCTGTATCCTCTCTGTATCTTCTCTGTATCTTCCCTGTATCTTCTCTGTATCTTCTCTGTATCTTCTTTGTATCTTCTCTGTATCCTCTCTGTATCTTCTCTGTGTCTTCTCTGCATCTTCTCTGTATCTTCTCTGTATCCTCTCTGTATCTTCTCTGTATCTTCCCTGTATCTTCTCTGTATCTTCTCTGTATCTTCTTTGTATCTTCTCTGTATCCTCTCTGTATCTTCTCTGTGTCTTCTCTGTATCTTCTCTGTATCCTCTTTGTATCTTCTTTGTATCTTCTCTGTATCATCTCTGTATCTTCTCTGTATCTTCTCTGTATCTTCTCTGTGTCTTCTCTGTATCTTCTCTGTATCTTCTCTGTATCTTATGTGTATCCTCTCTGTATCTTCTCTGTATCTTCTCTGTATCTTCTCTGTATCCTCTCTGTATCCTCCCTGTATCTTCTCTGTATCCTCTCTGTATCTTCTCTGTATCTTCTCTGTATCTTCTCTGTGTCTTCTCTGTATCTTCTCTGTATCTTCTCTGTATCTTATATGTATCCTCTCTGTATCTTCTCTGTATCCTCTCTGTATCTTCTCTGTATCCTCTCTGTATCCTCCCTGTATCTTCTCTGTATCCTCTCTGTATCTTTTCTGTATCCTCTCTGTATCCTCTCTGTATCTTCTCTGTATCCTCTCTGTGTCTTCGCTTTATCCTCTCTGTATCTTCTCTGTATCTTATCAGTATTGGCTACTCTTAGGCTTTGTCTAATAAAAACTGCCACGAAGCTTATCTGTGAATTCGGCATAAGGGCGGGTTCACACCTGCGCCCGTTCTCTGCATTCAGGTTTACATCTTCTGCCGAGAGAAATTGGACAGGACAGAACCCCGGCAGTCAGTTTTCAATCCCATTCACTTCTTTTGCCCTTTACCGTCTTCTGCCTGCGGCAAATTGTTTTTTTGTTTAACCAGACACAATGTCAGACATGCAGGACTTTGTGTCCAATTAAAAAATCCCGGTTTCACTGCGGAGAGGCAGAAGACGCTCACGGGCGTCCTAGAAGACCTAACGGGGGTAACTTCAGTGGGGAAAATGCAGCAGAAAGCAGACGTTGTTTTTGTTCTACAACTCATCTCCTTTAAAACAAAAAGTTTGGCAAGGTTATATCAAAAACACTCCTAATTTTTTGTGTTTTAAAGAGGATCTTCATTGGATGCTCCACAGATTCCGGCACGATTGGAATTTTTTCTCTAGTCCCCTCCATTCCTGAGCAATCAATGCTGTTCATTTCAGCACCCAATATTCTAAGTAGCTTCTTTACTGTCAAGTGGGAGGTCCTGGTTCTGCAGCAGGCAAAAAGGGACCACCCACATGACAGTAAATTTTTGAAATTAGCAGCACTGATTGCTTGGGAATGGTGGGGGCTAGAGAAAGAATTCCAGTAGCGCCAGAATCAGTGCGGCTCTAGCTATGGAAGCCTCCAAAGAAAAATGTAGAGTTAGTAGAGGAGGTGAAGAGTCATTTTTCCTAACAATATTTTTACCTAGAATTGTCTCCAGGTTTGGACTGACAGCTGAGCGGAGGATGGAACTGGAGAAGGACGACCGTAAATATTAAGTTATAGATCTAGTATGGAGAACATTTCTGCCTGTCTTCCATTGGGGATATATCGCCTCCTACAAACAATAAATATAAACACTTGTCCTGCCAAAGTGTCCGAGATCAAAGCTTTTTACTAATTACAAATAATAAAAGCCGCAGCGACAAGACATTTTAACTTCTCCCTATTAGTTATGATGCAAATAGCGGTAACTCATCAAGATAGGAGATAAAACGACTCTGCAAAATGGGCATTTTTTTCAAAGATTCATATTCTTTGTGATAAAAAACCTCCACTAATGGACTTTTAAGATTCCGGAGATTATTTATTGCTGGAATCTAATTTATAGTTGCATTGCCAAGATATCTATGAACAAGAGCTAAAATTTATCTTACTGGAAGATGTGGTCATTGTTTCTTATAAAACAAAATTCTTCAGCCATTTTGCTAAGTATACACTTTCTACACCGATCCCTGCCAGGCAATGTATAAAACCGTATTACAATCCCTAATTCATAGCGCAATTCATTCTCTCCATTTTATGACTTTTCGATGTAAAATCAAACAATATATAATCTAAGACATTAAAGCGTTTGTCCTCTATAAATTGTTTGTGTTTGCCGCTATATTGGAGGAATTTTGCATTTCAGCTATTTTGTTGCATTTTTACGGCGCTCTTATTGATCACGTTTGATTAAACTAAGGCAAAATTCATTTTCTGCAATATAAATATTAGTTATTCTGCTAATGCCACCGTATAGTGCAACAATCCTGCTTCGAGTTACTTTCACACAACATTAATAATTGCAAGGCCAAAGCAGGAATGAAGCCAAAACATGAAGAATTTCTGCAAAAAAAAACCCAAGGAGACCATGCAAACTTCACATAGATGTTTCCAATGGCCAGTTGGGAACACAGAACTCAGGATTGCTAACCAATGATACACCGTGCATGCTACTCTACCCTATTTTATAGCTGGAGGACTGTGATATCATCGCACATTACAGAATTCCAGGGAAATGGCCAGAATGCAAGAAGCTTTGTCTAGTCTCGTCAATGGTTTTGACTAAGGCACCAACAGAGTTTTTCCAATATAGTTTGCAGTGAGTGACCAAGGGCTAAGCGAGCCCCAGTAATAATTTCAACAGAATTTCCTTAGACATGATAAAGGGGTATTCTCCGTCCCTATTTTCCATCGGAATTTGTGCATTGTAATTATCATTATTATACAAGATTGGTTTCTGAAGGGTTAAAAAACTTGGCAATGAGCTCATGATGTGGACATAGTTGAGCCATACGCATTATATTTTGGATGGCCGTCATTGTTAATGGGATCCTTCATACAAACGATCCCGCCATGAGCATTAATATCTGATGGGGAAACAGGTGAAGGTGTAAAAATGTCTATAGTTGGATAATGATCAGCAAAACTTTGATATCTTCAGCCGACAGCTGAGAGAACACGGCCGGCGTGAATGATGGGCTTTTGGGAGTCTGCTGTCAGTTGGCGACAAACAAACGTTCACAACATTAACATCCCCAATTGTTGGACAAAATAAACCATTACCTATAATAATAAACATAAACACATCACAAGGCCCATTCTGGTAAAAAGACGTCATGGAAAAAAAAACACAAAATCCCAAATTGCCAGATTTTTCACAGCTTCACCTCCCAAAAATTGTAATAGGAAGATTTTTTTGGTTTTGATACTATTAAAACACAATAAAAAATATACAAAGTTGGTATCGCCCTGATCAAACCAATCCGCAGAGTAAAAGGGAAGTCATTTATACCTTTCAGTGGATGCCCTATATAGCAAAACCAGTAAGAAATTGGCGCCACTGCATTTTTCAACTGCGGCTCTATTCCATTGCGATTTTTTTTTAGCTTTCCATTAAGTTTCTTAGAATATTAGGAAGTGTAATATCTCCAATAAAAAACAAGCCATAGTAAGGCTCTGACCGAAAAATAAAAACATGATGGAGGGAAGTGAAAAATATCTGCATCCAATAGAAGTTATAGGGGTTGTCCAGGCAAAAATGCACAACCTTTTAATGCTTAAATCAGCTGGGGGCAGTGAAAAGTATAAAAAAACGCAAATTCACCTGTCCTCGATGCTCCGCTGTCCTCTCGCACCTCCTGATTCTTCTGCTCCGGCGGCTTCTCCTGGTTCTCTAACAGAGTTACACTGAAGTCACTGATTGGTTCTTGAAGAAACCACCAAATCTATCAGCAGCAGCAATATTATCCCTTTATTATATATCTTACAGGAAAAACATTCTCACAATGAGGGATGGAAAAGGAAGAACAACTTCTACCCCTTGGTCATTGCCCTGGGATAATGCCAGGAGAACTGGAGGAGGAGGAGGAGGAGATCTGGGTCAGGGTCATTGTGGTGGAGGAACTGGGAGTCCTAGACTAGAAGAGGAGGAGGAAGACTCTCCTGTGCAGGGCCGGCGTCAGCGCACGGCATAGTCGGGCAAGTGCCGGGGCCCACAGAGCCTCTGGGGGCCCCCCGGCACTTGCCTGTCACAATTTCAGCTCATCGGCGTCCGTCCGCCGATGAGCTGGAATACATACGCGATGCAGGAGCTGTGAGTTCAGCTCCTGCTTTAAAGCTCCGGCCCCGGCTTGCGTGTGTAGGCGCGATGACATCATCGCATCACGCCTACACACGCAAGCCAGTCCGGAGCTAAGCAGGAGCTGAACTCACAGCTCCTGCATCGCGTATGTGACTGGAGAGAAGAGCGTCGGGGGAACGATGGAAGGTGAGTGATGGAAGGTGAGTGATGTAAGTGTTTGTTTTGTATTACATATTAAGGTGAAACATAATGAAGGGGGCCCATGAAACTGGGGGGCAAATGAAGGGGAGGGGGGGAACGGCATGACACTGGGGAAGATGAAGGGGGTGGGGAGAGAACGGCATGAAACTGGGGACAGAGATGGAGGGGGCCCAAAGAAACTGGGGGGCAAATGAAGGGGAGGGGGGAACAGCATGACACTGGGGCAGATGGAGGGGGGGAGAGCAGCATGACACTGGGGCAGATGGAGGGGGTGGGGAGAGAACAGCATGAAACTGGGGACAAAGATGGAGGGGGCCCAAAGAAACTGGGGGGCAAATGAAGGGGAGGGGGGGAACGGCATGACACTGGAGAAGATGAAGGGGGTGGGGAGAGAACGGCATGAAACTGGGGACAGAGATGGAGGGGGCCCAATGAAACTGAGGGGGCAAATGAAGGGGAGGGGGGAACAACATGACACTGGGGCAGATGGAGGGGGTGGGGAGAGAACAGCATGAAACTGGGGACAAAGATGGAGGGGGCCCAAAGAAACTGGGGGGCAAATGAAGGGGAGGGGGGGAACGGCATGACACTGGGGCAGAGACGGGGGACATTAAACTGTGGGCAGATGAAGGGGGAGAACGTGATGAAACTGGGGACAGAGATGGAGGGGACATGAAACTGGGGGCAGAGGAAGGGTGTATATGAAACTGGGGGAGAGATGGAGGGGGGGCATATAATTTACGGGTGACTGTAGGAGGATTGTACTGTGTGGGAGCACATAATAAATGAATGAGAATGGGTAGAATCAACATAAAAGTGGGTGGAGCTAAATTTGCCGCGGCGCGCAGAGCGCGCCGCACATTTTGCCCCTATTTCTACTCTTTGAAAGATTGGGAGGTATGGCGTTGGTGACGCCACACTCCTGCATGACGTCACTCGCTTCATCTGCAATGCACAGTGTCTCGACTCCCCCACCTCCTTTACAAGGGGGCCCACTGAGGCTCTGTCGCCCAAGGGCCCATAAAAACCTGGAGCCGGCCCTGCTCCTGTGGATGCAGTTGGGGCCCTTGATATGTCACAGACAAAGCCAGGGGAGGAGGCTGATCCAAATTTCTTCCAAAATGATGATGATGTCAACCAGATTGGCCAAGAAGGTCACCCATGGCAGGCCCCTGGGTCCATGCACACACCTGCAAGTATGGCGGGCTCCGCTCACTTCTCTCACAAATCTCTGTCAGGGCCTGCAGCCCATAGAAGTGAATGGATTGCCGGTCACACAAGTGCAATAGAACTCCATACACACAGAGATTGCCCAATTTGTGTTCATCCATCTTGGTAGCCAGTTCTCTGGCTCATAATGGCCTTTAGCATTCAGAAATAACAGTCCAGGCTCTGGAATTGCGCTGTATTGATGGGTAGAAACTGTAGAAGATCTGAAGGTGCAGAAGAGAAAACCTCTCTATTATACGACTACAAGGCATCAGAAGGCAGTGTCCGAAGTTGTCTGAACACTGTATAAGCAATGCCACCCCTGCTACCTCTTGTGTCACCCCCTCTACCTCATAGATTGTAAGCTCTTTTGAGCAGGGCCCTCAGTCCCATTGTGTGAAATGACGTTCTTTGTTATGTATGTCTGTATCTGAACCCTACAAGTTGTACAGCGCTGCGGAATATGTTGGCGCTATAGAAATAACATGTATTATTATTATTTATTATATATCAAATAGCACCAAAGGAACCCTGCCAGCTGCACAGCCCATGGGTGCAAGTAGATTTCAGCCGTTCAGAGGACAGCAGACAGTATGAGAACAAGGTACAGCTCAGATATAACCCAACTGCAGAAGTGACAGCGCTCATCATATACTGCAATAAGTCATCATATAGTGCAATAAGTCATCATATAGTGCAATAAGTCATCATATAGTGCAATAAGTCATCATATAGTGCAATAAGTCATCATATAGTGCAATAAGTCATCATATAGTGCAATAAGTCATCATATAGTGCAATAAGTCATCATACAGTGCAATAAGTCATCATATAGTGCAATAAGTCATCATATAGTGCAATAAGTCATCATATAGTGCAATAAGTCATCATATAGTGCAATAAGTCATCATATAGTGCAATAAGTCATCATATAGTGCAATAAGTCATCATACAGTGCAATAAGTCATCATATAGTGCAATAAGTCATCATACAGTGCAATAAGTCATCAGCATATTTAGCAAAACACATAGGCCAATCTTGGAGCCTAAACCAGTTGCCCACCTAAGCCATTTTTGGAGGTTGGTGGCTTTTACCACTTTACACCTTGACGCGTCTGAACTGTTTGAGTGGATTGACGGATCCTACCATTTATGAGCCATGGGGTTTTAATGTTATGGCTGATCAGTATCTATCACATTACATAGATACATAACATTGTGTCTGTCCTTGATTTTTGTTCAGAACCCAACAATGGAGGATGATACCAATCCAGTAAGGATATCTCCGGCACGAGGAGATCGCTTTCCTGACATTGTGACTCAAAACCAAAGGAGGAATACAAATGTATCTGTAATAGGCGATAAACTTCGCTCACCGCAGCGGAATAACGCAGCGGAATAACAGGGGCTTCCAACGTGATTCCTTTCCAGTCCATTTTTTTTTAAATGAATGGCAAAGCTGAACGCTGGAGTGTAGAAAGCCATCTTATGTGTCAGTGGGTGTTCTCATTATTAGCGTCCTCATGTGCCAAAAAGACGGGTATAAAGCTACATAAAGCTGATCAGAATTGTCAAATTATCCAGTTTATAGGATTCCTGTGGAGAAATTCACTGTGTTGTATTAACAGCGACTCACTAAAAAGGGCGATTTTCTCTTCTGGGATTTCGGCAAAGAGACAATATTTATTTTTTTTAGCCGGAAAATTGATTGTAAGTAACAGGATTGAAAGTGGGGAATTATCATATCATATGATTAAATGAAAGCTTACCTTGTTATAAGGTAACTAGACATGTCCCGATGGGATTGAGACAATGTTTGATTAAACCCGCCATCCCTGCTTTATATTCAAGGAACAAATTAAAGAATAATTGAGATCCCTTTTCGAATCTTTTAGAAGCTGCATATATAAAAGCCGCAGCTCCAGGTGGCGAACCAATTAACTGATGAATAAAATCAGCGCTGGTGACATTCGTCAGATGCTTCAATTCTATAAAATAGATCCATTAATGTGTTCTTTAAACCAAATAAATGGCAGTGCCGGGAGATTTGTACAAAAAGACCCTAAAGGAGCGCTAAGGTCAGGGCCACACTGGGGATTTTTGCAGTGATTTTAAAATTTCTCCAGATTTTTGTATAGAAAAACATTTTTGAATGTGCAATACATAGGCCTCAATCATATTGTAGCTGGAACTATGCGCTGTGGTACTCGGCAGGGAGGTTGTTCCCACCGCCATCTTGGAGGGCTAAGCCCAGACCTTCTGTGGATGTTGCTTGTCCAATCCGTCTGTCTCTTCATGTCATCCCAGACAGACTGGAGGATGATGAGATCAGGGCGATATCTGTGGGGGCCGGACAATCACTTCCAGGACTCCGCCTCCAAAGGGCAAAGGTCACACCAAACATGGATAAACTTTTGTTCACTTAATGCAGTTTCAATGATACAAGAAGGTTTGGTGCCTGAGAGTGTGACCTCCTCGAGAGAAGAGATCGCCGTACTATTCTTAGGGGTCACCATGAGATGACCCAAACTAGGAGGAAGATGCCATAAGATTTCTAATAGAATGCAACGACTTTTCTTCATTTAAAGGGCCTTTCCAACCTTTGGATCTTGATGACCTTTTGCATTAATGTGTATGGGGGATCTGTCTATGTGTGTGCTGCGCTCTGCAGGTATGATGATCTGTCTATGTGTGTGCTGCGCTCTGCAGGTATGATGATCTGTCTATGTGTGTGCTGCGCTCTGCAGGTAAGATGCCATGTCTATGTGTGTGCTGCGCTCTGCAGGTAAGATGCCATGTCTATGTGTGTGCTGCGCTCTGCAGGTAAGATGCCATGTCTATGTGTGTGCTGCGCTCTGCAGGTATGATGATCTGTCTATGTGTGTGCTGCGCTCTGCAGGTAAGATGCCATGTCTATGTGTGTGCTGCGCTCTGCAGGTATGATGATCTGTCTATGTGTGTGCTGCGCTCTGCAGGTAAGATGCCATGTCTATGTATATGCTGCGCTCTGCAGGTAAGATGATCTGTCTATGTGTGTGCTGCACTCTGCAGGTAAGATGCCATGTCTATGTGTGTGCTGCGCTCTGCAGGTAAGATGCCATGTCTATGTGTATGCTGCGCTCTGCAGGTATGATGATCTGTCTATGTGTGTGCTGCGCTCTGCAGGTAAGATGCCATGTCTATGTATATGCTGCGCTCTGCAGGTAAGATGCCATGTCTTTGTATATGCTGCGCTCTGCAGGTATGATGATCTGTCTATGTGTGTGCTGCGCTCTGCAGGTAAGATGATCTGTCTATGTGTGTGCTGCGCTCTGCAGGTAAGATGCCATGTCTATGTATATGCTGCGCTCTGCAGGTAAGATGCCATGTCTATGTGTGTGCTGCGCTCTGCAGGTAAGATGCCATGTCTATGTATATGCTGCGCTCTGCAGGTAAGATGCCATGTCTTTGTATATGCTGCGCTCTGCAGGTATGATGATCTGTCTATGTGTGTGCTGCGCTCTGCAGGTAAGATGCCATGTCTATGTGTGTGCTGCGCTCTGCAGGTATGATGATCTGTCTATGTGTGTGCTGCGCTCTGCAGGTAAGATGCCATGTCTATGTATATGCTGCGCTCTGCAGGTAAGATGCCATGTCTATGTATATGCTGCGCTCTGCAGGTAAGATGCCATGTCTATGTGTGTGCTGCACTCTGCAGGTAAGATGCCATGTCTTTGTATATGCTGCGCTCTGCAGGTATGATGATCTGTCTATGTGTGTGCTGCGCTCTGCAGGTAAGATGCCATGTCTATGTGTGTGCTGCGCTCTGCAGGTATGATGATCTGTCTATGTGTGTGCTGCGCTCTGCAGGTAAGATGCCATGTCTATGTGTGTGCTGCGCTCTGCAGGTATGATGATCTGTCTATGTATATGCTGCGCTCTGCAGGTAAGATGCCATGTCTATGTATATGCTGCGCTCTGCAGGTAAGATGCCATGTCTATGTGTGTGCTGCGCTCTGCAGGTAAGATGCCATGTCTATGTGTGTGCTGCGCTCTGCAGGTAAGATGCCATGTCTATGTGTATGCTGCGCTCTGCAGGTATGATGATCTGTCTATGTATATGCTGCGCTCTGCAGGTAAGATGCCATGTCTATGTATATGCTGCGCTCTGCAGGTAAGATGCCATGTCTATGTGTGTGCTGCGCTCTGCAGGTAAGATGCCATGTCTATGTGTGTGCTGCGCTCTGCAGGTAAGATGCCATGTCTATGTGTGTGCTGCGCTCTGCATGTAAGATGCCATGTCTATGTATATGCTGCGCTCTGCAGGTAAGATGCCATGTCTATGTGTGTGCTGCGCTCTGCAGGTAAGATGCCATGTCTATGTGTATGCTGCGCTCTGCAGGTATGATGATCTGTCTATGTGTGTGCTGCACTCTGCAGGTAAGATGCCATGTCTATGTGTGTGCTGCGCTCTGCAGGTAAGATGCCATGTCTATGTATATGCTGCGCTCTGCAGGTAAGATGCCATGTCTATGTGTGTGCTGCGCTCTGCAGGTAAGATGCCATGTCTATGTGTGTGCTGCGCTCTGCAGGTATGATGATCTGTCTATGTGTGTGCTGCGCTCTGCAGGTAAGATGATCTGTCTATGTGTGTGCTGCGCTCTGCAGGTAAGATGCCATGTCTATGTATATGCTGCGCCCTGCAGGTATGATGATCTGTCTATGTGTATGCTGCGCTCTGCAGGTATGATGATCTGTCTATGTGTGTGCTGCGCTCTGCAGGTAAGATGCCATGTCTATGTGTGTGCTGCGCTCTGCAGGTAAGATGCCATGTCTATGTATATGCTGCGCTCTGCAGGTATGATGATCTGTCTATGTATATGCTGCGCTCTGCAGGTAAGATGCCATGTCTATGTGTGTGCTGCGCTCTGCAGGTAAGATGCCATGTCTATGTGTGTGCTGCGCTCTGCAGGTATGATGATCTGTCTATGTGTGTGCTGCGCTCTGCAGGTAAGATGCCCTGTCTATGGGTACGTTGGCAGCTTTAGTGCCTATGACTTAGTAATATGCCGCTGAGCAGGCTTTGTCCGTTCATCTTCGTTGCTTCACAAGGAAAACAATATTTTATTCAAACAAAATTCAGTTTTCATTTCTCATGCATTGGAAAAGAGATGGGTGAGGGGATCTGATTGGTAGCTACAGGGCTAAAGGAAGGTATGGAGCGCCCCTTTAAGTTACTATAAGTTCATTATGAAAGGGTTTCCCCATGATCATAAAACATGGAGCAAAGGAAGTCATTGGTATAAAATAACAATAGAAGCTGCTTTGGCCACGTTCTCATCTGGGCCGAAATCTATTGGGAGACTTTGTCAGACATTAATTGCTGGATGGAAAAGGTTCTGCAAACTCAACTTATTAGTCTATTGTTTACAGTTCAAAGCAACTGACACCTGACGGACCCCATAATAGTCAATGGAATCGCTGAACCCTGTATGTGTCTGCTATGTTAGCGCTCCGATTATCTGTTGTTCTGGCCCTCCAACAAACCAGAACAATGGACAGCCCGATAGTTTCAGTGCTGCTGCCTCATTGATCCCAGCTTGTGTTTATTTATATGGCTGCAATAGTCATGTGTAGTGGATGTGATGTCATAGCTCCGGCTTATTTCTGTGCACTGGTATACAGCTGAAGCCATTGATTCCTGCAGCAGTCATGTATAGTGGGCGTGATGTCATAGCTCCGGACAATTGCGGTGCACCAGTATACAGCTGAGGTCAGTGATTGGGGCAGCAGTCATGTATAATGGACGTGATGTCATAGCGCCGGCCAATGGCTGTGCACCGGTATACAGCTGAGGTCAGTGATTCCTGCAGCAGTCATGTATAGTGGGCGTGATGTCATAGCTCCGGACAATTGCGGTGCACCGGTATACAGCTGAGGTCAGTGATTGGGGCAGCAGTCATGTATAATGGACGTGATGTCATAGCGCCGGCCAATGGCTGTGCACCGGTATACAGCTGAGGTCAGTGATTGGGGCAGCAGTCATGTATAGTGGGCGTGATGTCATAGCGCCGGCCAATGGCTGTGCACCGGTATACAGCTGAGGTCAGTGATTGGGGCAGCAGTCATGTGTAGTGGATGTGATGTCATAGCTCCGGCTTATTTCTGTGCACCGGTATACAGCTGAAGCCATTGATTCCTGCAGCAGTCATGTATAGTGGGCGTGATGTCATAGCTCCGGACAATTGCGGTGCACCGGTATACAGCTGAGGTCAGTGATTGGGGCAGCAGTCATGTATAGTGGGCGTGATGTCATAGCGCCGGCCAATGGCTGTGCACCGGTATACAGCTGAGGTCAGTGATTCCTGCAGCAGTCATGTATAGTGGGCGTGATGTCATAGCTCCGGCTTATTTCTGTGCACTGGTATACAGCTGAGGTCAGTGATTCCTGCAGCAGTCATGTGTAGTGGATGTGATGTCATAGCTCCGGACAATTGCGGTGCACCGGTATACAGCTGAAGCCATTGATTCCTGCAGCAGTCATGTATAGTGGGCGTGATGTCATAGCTCCGGCTTATTTCTGTGCACCGGTATACAGCTGAGGTCAGTGATTCCTGCAGCAGTCATGTGTAGTGGATGTGATGTCATAGCGCCGGCCAATGGCTGTGCACCGGTATACAGCTGAGGTCAGTGATTGGGGCAGCAGTCATGTGTAGTGGATGTGATGTCATAGCTCCGGCTTATTTCTGTGCACCGGTATACAGCTGAAGCCATTGATTCCTGCAGCAGTCATGTATAGTGGGCGTGATGTCATAGCTCCGGACAATTGCGGTGCACCAGTATACAGCTGAGGTCAGTGATTGGGGCAGCAGTCATGTATAGTGGGCGTGATGTCATAGCTCCGGACAATTGCGGTGCACCGGTATACAGCTGAGGTCAGTGATTGGGGCAGCAGTCATGTATAATGGACGTGATGTCATAGCGCCGGCCAATGGCTGTGCACTGGTATACAGCTGAGGTCAGTGATTCCTGCAGCAGTCATGTATAGTGGGCGTGATGTCATAGCGCCGGCCAATGGCTGTGCACCGGTATACAGCTGAGGTCAGTGATTCCTGCAGCAGTCATGTATAGTGGGCGTGATGTCATAGCGCCGGCCAATGGCTGTGCACCGGTATACAGCTGAGGTCAGTGATTGGGGCAGCAGTCATGTGTAGTGGATGTGATGTCATAGCTCCGGCTTATTTCTGTGCACCGGTATACAGCTGAAGCCATTGATTCCTGCAGCAGTCATGTATAGTGGGCGTGATGTCATAGCTCCGGACAATTGCGGTGCACCGGTATACAGCTGAGGTCAGTGATTGGGGCAGCAGTCATGTATAATGGACGTGATGTCATAGCGCCGGCCAATGGCTGTGCACCGGTATACAGCTGAGGTCAGTGATTCCTGCAGCAGTCATGTATAGTGGGCGTGATGTCATATCTCCGGCTTATTTCTGTGCACTGGTATACAGCTGAGGTCAGTGATTCCTGCAGCAGTCATGTATAGTGGGCGTGATGTCATAGCGCCGGCCAATGGCTGTGCACCGGTATACAGCTGAGGTCAGTGATTCCTGCAGCAGTCATGTATAATGGACGTGATGTCATAGCGCCGGCCAATGGCTGTGCACTGGTATACAGCTGAGGTCAGTGATTCCTGCAGCAGTCATGTATAGTGGGCGTGATGTCATAGCTCCGGACAATTGCGGTGCACCGGTATACAGCTGAGGTCAGTGATTCCTGCAGCAGTCATGTATAATGGACGTGATGTCATAGCTCCGGCTTATTTCTGTGCACTGGTATACAGCTGAGGTCAGTGATTCCTGCAGCAGTCATGTATAATGGACGTGATGTCATAGCGCCGGCCAATGGCTGTGCACCGGTATACAGCTGAGGTCAGTGATTCCTGCAGCAGTCATGTATAGTGGGCGTGATGTCATAGCTCCGGACAATTGCGGTGCACCGGTATACAGCTGAGGTCAGTGATTCCTGCAGCAGTCATGTATAATGGACGTGATGTCATAGCTCCGGCTTATTTCTGTGCACTGGTATACAGCTGAGGTCAGTGATTCCTGCAGCAGTCATGTATAATGGACGTGATGTCATAGCTCCGGCTTATTTCTGTGCACTGGTATACAGCTGAGGTCAGTGATTCCTGCAGCAGTCATGTATAGTGGGCGTGATGTCATAGCGCCGGCCAATTTGCCATCTTTTTATGATCTTGAACTTATGAAACCTCCATCTATGAAATAACTTCTATTAGCTTTTATATAGGATCTTGCTGGGGACCCCAGCACCCAACATTTGGGGCTCATGCCTTGCCTGTCCCCCTGTCTATGCCCCTGGGTACTTCACTCTCCTTATTACATTCATATTGAATCAGGACTTAGTATAAACCATCTCCATTATTATCTATAAGTAGACAGGGCGCTCCCGGGCTCCATAAACAGCAGGTTTCTCTCTTGTGCACCAATAAGTGAATGTAAGAGATTCCGAGCCTTAGTTACATTGTAATAGCCATGTTCTGGGCTCTGCCTGGAGGACGATGTGGTCTCTGCCATGGAATTACCAGACATCACTCGCTGCAGTCACTAAAAGAACTGTCAACATGTTTTTCTTAGAATAGATATTTAAGGAAGTCAGACCAATAATGAGTCAGTGAATTTGACTTTCCACAACTTCTCCACCAATGAAGACGACACCTCTGTATAAATATTATTTAACCTGCAGGAATCATGGACCATGGAAAGTGTCTCCTCTATCTAAATCTACAGTATTTCCATGGAGTGCGGTGGAAATAGATTGCCCGATAAATAGCCAGCCGTCTTCTAAGGAAAATATCATTTGCTTCCAGAGATAAGACTTTCATAGCCATTTATTATTTCTTATCCCCATTTTTATTTCCCAGTTTTATAAGATAGATTTTAAAAAAGTTTGAAAAGATTCCTGTCACATATTGATTTGAAGGATATCTTTCCCCATCTTCACCAACTTCAACCCTTTGCTTCCTTCGGTTGGCGCCGCTCCACTGATTTCGGCACAACTGGAATTATTTCTCTAGTCCCCGCCATTCCTGAGCAATCAGTGCTGTTCATTTCAGCAGCCAATATTCTATGTATGGTCTCTACTGTCACGTGGGCAGTCCTGGGCTAGAGTCCACCTGAAAGAATGGAGGAACGGCACAACATAGAGCTGGGAAAAGGTTGTTCCAGAAAAATTATCGTCAGGGTGAATACAAGTATTAACTAAAAAAACCACATCAGTGACGTTCCTGAAACACTAGGACTCTTGTCCATGGGCTTGAATGGGACTTGTTGGTGCAAGAACCCACAGCAGACAACCTGGTTGAAGCAGCAAAACTTGTCACAGTTGCCAAAACTCTCCACCATCTCCTTCAGTCCTTGTCCAGTGCTGGAGGGGGCTACAGGGTACCTGATGGTCCTGATAATCTCCCCCCTGGTCGCTTCCTATGGTGGGCTACAGCTCACTGAGCCCCATTGTAGTAGATGGAAGGACATTTGGTTGTAAGTGCAGGAATGTACTCGCAGGGTGCCAGTGGCAACAGTGTGAACTTATATGATGTAACAGCAAACCCATATACAGCGCCCAATGCAGAGCAGCTACTGTATACAGCTCTCAGTGGGATTCTCTGTAGCATGGGGATGAGCCAGGTGATGGTTCTGGGCCAGCGAGGCCAAATAATCTCCAGCTTCACTTATTCTGTCTCTTTCCCTATATATCTATTAACAGGACGGCCCCATCTACCCTGTGAGAAGAAAGGACATTTCTCTAAGACTTAGAAGAACCTCATACTCTACAAAATGGCAGCTGCTTCCTTCCTGTAGACTGGCAGCGTATGTCTCCCCTGTCCCGGGCTGCAGCAATACAATTGGGACATGGCTGCCTCTCCTTCTTACTCAGCAAAACATCAGACACTTCTTCACAGTTTGGTGCTCACTGAAGACCAAGCAAAGTCTCCTTCCCTAACCAGCCAGTCATGAGTTGGGCTGAGCCATGGCTATCTCATACCAGGGTGTGGGGGGGTGGGGTGTTCCTCTAACCCCAGCCCAAATACAAAGGCTAAATACCCCACAATTGTATGAACTATGTACACCTGGCATAATACACATTAATGAAGGTAAAACAACACAATATATTGTAATGTGCATTTATGTAGCGTCCGCTGGGATGTCTGCCATACACAGCTCATGCAGAAATATAATGCTACAGCTGTAGGGACTGACAAACAGCAATTACTAGGGGTTCCCCCATAGGCTTGAGCGATTGTGAGGTTGGTGTACCAGGAACAACTAAACAGTGGGACCAGAAGACATTCCTTCTACTGATGCCTGACAATACAGAGACCCGCACTCATGTTACAGTGGCTTGCAGTCTATGAAAACTGTATTACGGTATTGTGTCTGCTCTCAGCCATATTTGCATATTATTTGACCACTATACGGTGGAATTATTATGTGAGCACAATATCGTAGTACTGACCATTGTATGACACTATTTACACACTGAATCCTTTGTGGACAATGTACTTTAAGGTATAAACTTTATAAAGTTAAAAAGTATAATTGCAAAGTTTTCATGCAGGACGCTAACAACAAGTGGGGGGTCCCTGCTGTGTCCGTTGCTCAGGGCAATATCTTTGGAACTGGTGCTAATAGATTTTGTTTCTTTGGAGTAAGATGGTGGTAAATGTTCAGTTTGCCTACAATCCATCTACAGAATACAATAAAGAGAATACTAGGCAATGTCAATGTATTATCTGGGTTGTCTGTGCAAAGCAAGGCCAGACAGGTCCATCAGGGTAAGGTTTGCCCTTTGTCATCATTCTCTACTTTAGCCAAAGGATGACGAACCTGAACAGAGTGAACTGTAACGTCACTGTCAGGCGGGTTCACACGTGATCAATTTACATATTGAGAATCCAAAAGCAGAATCCAAAGACACACTCAGATTTGCTGCAAATGTGTTGCTTATAGACAGTAAATCCACATGAGCACCAACCAACCAGAACATCTAACCCTCTGCGTTTCTTCCCAATATAAGATGCATGTTACTTTTTTTTGCAACTTATTTTTTGCAGTGAAGCTGAAAATCTGCTCCAAAAACTTCTATTCCATGTGAAAGTGGTTATGGAAACCCAATTCATGTGCCTGGGATGCAGAATGTCACCAGCTCATCACATTTGATGAAGATTCCAGATGGAAGCGAACGTATAATCTATGTGAACCCACTGCGTGTCCATGTGGTGACTCCTGGGAGGTGAGCGGTGGCCAACAGGTGGATCCCTTTGCTGGATGCATCCGACTACAGTATCTTATATACCACCCTATAGTAGTCCTACCTGTAAGTCTCTATGTCAGTATACATGGCTTGTACTCTGCTCGCCCAGGGACAACAAGCGTGGAGAATTGGATTTCCCAGCAGCTGCTCCTTCACCCATCACTTAAATCTCTCCAGCTTGTAAAACACGTCTTTGGTTTTCGTGGATATAAATTCAGCTATTGGTTATCATAAGATCAATGAATGTATACATGAGTGTCGTGTAAAAGTCAAGTAAAAACTGAACTTTTTTGTATTGTACAACAAGTGCTTAGAGTAGGAATTTTGTAGCAAAAAAAAAAAAATAACAATTTGTTTAATTTCTAAAAGCTTATATTTTAAATATTTTGGCTGAATTAATAGGTCAAGTAAATACATTGAAATATTTTATTTCTTAATAAATTGTAATACTATTGCTATGTCTAAACCAGAAGAAGTTTTTTTTTTTTGCAGCTTCCTCGGAGGAGCCACTTGGGAGCAGTATGGTCAAGGCTTTGAGCGCAGTCGCTCCATTGTGTAAAATATGATGACTGAATCAATCTGTCATATGCCGTCTCAGACTGGGAATCTGCTAGAAGAGAAAACTGATGACAAGTAAAATATTTTGCAGAATATCAATCTTTCACCTTGCAAATGCTCCTTTGAAAAAAAAATAAAAAATCAGATTGTCATGTCGGAGCATTGTAGAGGGAATCCTTAATAAATGGGATGAAAATGAGACGGTTTCTAGTGCTAAGATGTTCAGTGATTGGATAATACGAGGTAAGAGGAGAAGAGATTCGGCACTTGTGAAGGGTCCATTACACATAATCAACTCATAAAAAGATGATGTTGATTTTCCATTTCATTTGTCTGACAAAATGTACTTAAAAAATAGGAAAAGACTTAAATGCTCTGATGGGTTATTAAATCAGTGAGAAATGCTTCTGGCCTCATTGACACACTCGCCAGAGAGCAGAATAAGAAGACTTTCCTCCCTCCCCGCAAATCACTTATCGCTGGAAACTCTATACAAGCTTTTCAGTATAATAGTGTTTGCTTTGAAACGCCTGACTTTGGTCTTCCAATTACACTATTTGCCATTCATCAGTAAGGTGTAACAGAATGCACACTTATGTCTACCCCGACGTACAGGAAATACCGTAAGAGCGCGCGTCGCCTCCATAGGGTAAAGTGTCACACCACAACGGAGGAGTACGTAGAGAAAATTCACCAAAGATATTAACCAATTACCAGGAAATCATCTGTCTGTATTCTGTCTGTTATTGGATATTATTCACTGCATTATTATATGGATTATATTCCATCCTGATACTGAGAATGTCATCAATGGATGGTCTACTAATCCTATTACACATCAATAGCAATATCAGTATATATCTCTATCTATACAATGTAGCTTTCAAAAATAGAAGGGTTAATAGTTTAGTTTTGTAACAAATTAACAGAATAAAAAGTAAATGAAGAAAAGAGAAATGTAAATCCCATCAATATTTGGTGTGACCTTTGCCCTTTGGAGGAGGAGTCCTGGGAGTGATGATCCGGCCCCCACAGATATCGCCCTGATCCCATCATCCTCCAGTCTGTCTGGGATGACATGAAGAGACAGAAGGATTGGACAAGTAACATCCACAGAAGATCTGGGCTTACTTCTCCAAGATGGCGACGGGAACAACCTCCCTGCCCAGATCTGCCAAAAACCATTCGCAGGTGCTTCTAGAAGAATGGATGGAAGACAAAGGGCAAAGGTCACCCCAAATATTGATGGGGCTTAAATTTCTCCTTGGTGCATTCACTTAGTTTTGTAAAGTGGTAAAAAAAATTATTAAGGTGAGGGCAACACGGTGGCTCAGTGGTTAGGCCTGCAGCGCTGGAGTCCTGGGTTCAAATCCCGCCAGGAACATCCTCAAGGAGTTTGCATCTTCTCCCCGTGTTTGCATGGATTTCCTCCCGTACTACAAAGACAGAATGATACATTGTGATCATAAGCAACATAAAAAAATAAGTAAAGAAATGATTAAGGCCTCATGCACACGACTGTAGATTTTAGCCACATTTGCGATAGAAGAAATTTGCAAATTATAAAGCATGTGCTTCTTTTCTCTGCATTTGTGGCACAGACTAGTGCCAATTGTGTGCATGGAGCCAAACTTCACAGCATTTGTTCAACACCAGTTTAAAACGAGTGCCAAAAGGTATAATTTGGGCCTCTTCGTAGGTTATGGAAAAATTCAAGAGCATTTTCCAAGGAAAAATATAAAACCAGATATGTTCTTGCTCACCTGTCCTCATGACTAGATACATAGAGATGTGCGTCATGAGACAGAGATGTGCGTCATGAGATAGAGATGTGCGTCATGAGATAGAGATGTGCGTCATGAGATAGAGATGTGCGTCATGAGATAGAGATGTGCGTCATGAGATAGAGATGTGCGTCATGAGATAGAGATGTGCGTCATGAGATAGAGATGTGCGTCATGAAACAGAGATGTGCGGCATGAGATAACCAGCTTTTGGAAACAATGTAATATTCCATCACAAGAATATGTTTTGCCTCCTAGTGGTTGTGATGTGAATAGCCGCATGTTGTGATATTGTATTGAATTGGTTTCACGACAAATTGAAGTCCTTAAATAGATTCCCCAAGACCACAAACTGATGGCCTATTATTAGGATAAGTCAATTAAGAATGGTCCATCATCTAACATTGCCATAAATCAGAGAATATCTGAAAAAGGGAAAGATCTGAAATAAAGAGAAAAAAATGGTTTGACTGGACCAAATGGAAAATGTCTCAAGATCCGTCCATTGTTGAGTTCATTGGCCCGGCCAGTCCCGTATGCATCAAAGATGAAATATACAATATTCCGGCATTGTATCTTCTGACATTCTGTGGAATCCAAAACGTTTACAAAATTTGATTGAACCGGATTTGTTCTGAATTGATAAGTCTATCTGTAAGCTGTTAGTAAAATAGATGTCCCTGCCATGTGATTGTGTATTAGGAAACATGAGGAGAGACTGATTAAAATAAAATAATCAAATAAAAACAAAACAGCCATAAAAAATGGACATTTATGAGGTGCTGGAAATGCTCCCCAATGGGGCTGAGCCGATCTCGAGATTTTAGGATGATTTTTAAAATCCGATTTTCGATCATTTTCCAGCCGATTGCGATCGCTCAACCCTAATGTTAGCTTTTCCCAGTAGCCAAGCATTGTGGGAAATAACCTCTGACCTCGATCCCGCTGGAAAAGATCGGGATCGGAATTCCGATCACGATCGTGAAATTTACTCGATCGCCGATCGGAATCCGATCTTTTCCGATCCCGATTGCTCAAACCCTACTCCCCTAGTTTCATGTTCCTGACTGATATAAGCAGATCTCTAATTAGTTTGGTGCCAATTGATAGAATTATGAAATTAAAGTGTTCTCCCTCATATCTTTAATACTAATGGTCTTGGTCTAGGCCATCCATATCAGGTCAGTGGGGTCAGAGTCTCCGAACCCCACCACTTAGCTGACTTGCTGCCTTATCGGTCACGGTCTGTCCATTGTTCGGTATTACCTGTAACTCTGTACCATTCTGGGATGGAGCGTCAGTAGGGTGCAGTACTACGTGCAGCCACTATGAAACGTACGGCGCTGCACCTGAAAAAAAACAAAAAAATAAAAAGTTACCATAGCCTTTCACACGGTTGCCTGTGGACACGCCAGGATGCCAACCCACAAATCTAATATTGATGCCCTATCCCAAGCATAGCCCCATGGAAGCCCCTTTACCCTCCTGTACCAAAATACAATAAGGGTACAAACCAATCCCGTGTAATTCCCGGCGTGTGATACATCAGTGACTTTCTGTGGATTTCCTCTTTTTAGTCATTTTGCCAACCAAATATTTGCTCTTGAACGTGACAGCGATTCATAGTAAACAGATAGATGACGACGTGCCCGAGGCCTCACTTCATGCTCATGTTACACCAGAATGTTCTCGCTGGCTATAAATACGCTATTTTGGTGTTATTACATTTTTCTCCGCTCTGATGAGTCATTTCATCGGACAAGACTGTAATTGACGGCAAAAAATAATATTAGTCCATTAGATATAGCAGAGCTGAACTTGTCCCTGGCTCTGCCAAACCAAGACACGTGTATGGCGAAGACTGGGGGTCACACAGGTTTTGAAGGTGATGGAGACGGGGCGATACAGGCAGCCGTAAAAGCCACGGGAGAACAGACTGTGCCAGCACTGTGACCAGGGGGCCCTAGAAGACCAGACCCACTTCCTGCTACACTGCACCAAATACTCAGCTGTGAGGGCCGTCTACTACCAAAGACTCTCTGCCCACATCCCAGACTGGGAGAAGAGGAAACTCTACATCCTACTGGGAGAAGAAGAGGCCACTGTGGAGATCGCTGCCCAATATGTGTCCAGCTGTCACCAAACAAGAGGAAGATGAGACTCCATGGACTGTTATATTTATCCCAATACACCCGCCCCTCCCCCACCCCCACCTCCCCATATAGTGGTCACCAACTAAGAGGAAGACGAGACTCCACGGATTGTTATATTTATCCCAATACACCCGCCCCACCCCCATATAGCGGTCACCAACTAAGAGGAAGATGAGACTCCACAGACTGTTATACCCCAAATCACCCGCCCCACCCCCCATATAGCGGTCACCAACTAAGAGGAAGATGAGACTCCACAGACTGTTATACCCCAAACCACCTGCCCCACCCCACCCCACCCCACCTCCCCATATAGCGGTCACCAACTAAGAGGAAGATGAGACTCCACGAACTGTTATACCCCAAATCAACCACCCCACCCCCGCATACCCACCACTCCCCCCCCCCCCGACTCCAACTTCCCCCCCACTTTACTAGCTTTGGCAATGCCAAATAAAGCTTGTTTGATTTGATTTGATTTGAGGTGCCTCTTGTTAACCAGTCGTGCACCTTCAGTGGTTGCTTGTAACTGTCCAGGGTAACATTTTTAACCCCTTCCCGCCACAGACATTTTTCAGATTTCCTTTTTGACTTTTCAGTTTTCACAGAGCACTTCGTTTTTGCAGGACAAATTGTCCTTAGTGATGGTCTTATCTAATATTCTGTAAAAACCAATTCTGAATGGGGTAGAATTGGAGAAAACCTGCTATTTTCTAATGGCTTCGTTTTTATGGTGTTCGCTGTAATGACGTCACCTGTATTCTATGGGTCGGTATAATTCTAGGGACACCAATTTTACATAGTTTACCTTTTAGCTTCTATATAGGTTTTTATATTTCATACTATTTTGGGGGATGTCTGCTGCTTTTTAGTGACCCCTGATTGGGGGAATTAGTTCTGAGTCTCTGCTGTGTAGTACAGCAGAGACCTAGTGGCAATGGAGACAGCTCTGCTTCAGAGTGGCTGCCATCTTTAAGGACTCGGCTTCCCTGGTACTGTCACAGCGGATGTCAGGAAAGGGTTAAGGTGTCCGCTTATTGTAGCCTCCCCCAGGCTGATCGGCTAAGATCTCTCAGGTGTTTGTTAGTCTTTACATCATGTACTTTCTGTGGTCACAAGCAATAACTAAGTTTCTGGGACCCAGCGCTAAACCTGTAATAAGGCCCCTTAATACTATGCACCATTTAGAATAGCTGTACATTTTCTATGGCAGTGGGACCATTGGGGCCCCCTCAGGATCCCGGGCCAATAAAGACTACTATATGTGCACCCCCTATAGCTACGCCACTGGGCACCCACCTAAATCATGCGGATGCAATTTATATAAGGCACACGCTTTCATGAACTTTAGAGGAGTGCTCAAAGCGCCATTCAGTGATTGCCTAAAGCGAACCCATCCGGGCTATATGGGGGAATAAACCAAGCACAGGTCATTATACACCGGTGGTATAATATCCCAAATAGTCCTAACCCAACACTGTCCATGGCCAGGATAGTAACAACCTCTGTATACTTACCTGGCTTCTGTACTCAGCTCTTCACTGACCCCGAGCAGTAACCCCGTCTCTAGGTGAGTATAAAGGTTTGCTGACATAGTTAGTGCAGGGTTATTTGGGACACTTTACTGCTAGTCTATAAGGACCTGTGGATGATTTAGTGTCCTAGAATAGCTCTGAAATATCCTATAAGGGGACATATAGTCTGGCCCGTCCGTAGTATGTTAAGAAGCTGCAGGAGCTGAACAGATATTTATAATTGTGTGGGAAACAATCAATAATTTGTAATTTTTTTCATAATAATTCCTGTATACTGTGGGCTTAGGAGTCCTGTGGGCAGCCTTATCAATGATCGACATCCTTCCTCATAAAAGCCTCCATATATGTTAGGGAATTGCTTAGATGACAATTCCCCAGTAGCTGCTGGAGAATCCTGGAGGAAGGGGCACAAGAGACAGTGAGCCCTAAGCTGAAGCCCCCACTGTCCCTTCCTATTGCCAGGCCCTATTCTATGTAATAGGAGGCAACTTGGAGACGACCCCTTCTTATATATGTGACACACAAAATGCAGACAAGATAAACAACAACAAAGGGCGGTCAGCTAGCCAGGGTCAGTAACAGTCGAGCAATGCAATGCCAAATCGGAGTCCAAAAGAATAGTCAACAGGGAAAACCAAAGGTCAAGGATAAGAATACAAGCAATAACAGCAAGAGAAAGCCAGCAAGCACAAGGCAATAACAGGCACCAGTGTGAAAGTGAGCCAAGACTAAATAGGGGAGGAAGAACCCGCCCTGGATCTGACAGGAAGACAGGCTGTCAATCACAGGGCAAGACCAAATGTAACTACTTCATGGACTGAGGCAACAAGGGCAGAAGACGGGTGTGGTGCAAATTCAATTAAAGAACTAGAGCCGTGTTCACACAGCACAACCAAAAACTCTAAGCAAGGAACTAAACTGCACACACCTCCTGCACTGCCGCATGCGAGCAGACGGTGGCACAGTGACCTGAACAGGCAGAGATGTTACAATATAGCAATAGCTGTCAATCACTATATAGGACCAACCCCTGAGCAGAATTTCCCACCAGAATGCCCCCCTTTCCCACTATATGTAACCATCTTGATCTATAAAGAGTTACCAGCAGATATAACTAGATACAATGTAGCAGCTTCCCGATGTATCACAATACTATGAGCGTGTGTATATACGGGATTCCTTATACAGGTATACGCCTTCGAGCCGCACTTTTTGTGTATGGACATAAGCAGTGAGTTTATCTGAATACTAAATGACAAACTTCGCTCTTTTGTATCCGTTAACCCTCGATACTTCTAGATGTTTTGAAGTCTTTTTCTATTATTTCAATCCTTTTGAAGATTTTGAGATGAAAACTTTTTCAATTTATTTACTCAATTTTATTTCAAAAAGTTTTAGACAAACAACAGAAAAGAAAAAAATGCAAAAGCAAACGTAGCTCTTCTTTATTGATCCAGCGTTCCTAGATGCATCTGAGATTAGGAAGCCGGGCTCATTGTTCCCAATAGATGGCATTTCTGCTCTAGGTTTCTCCAAGCTCCGGCCATTTGCATAAACTCTTTTCTATCTATGTGGTTTTTGTATGTGCTTATTCCACCTGTCTGTTTAATTTTCATGCCGTTACTGTTTTTGACTAAGCTTGGCCGGGCTTTGCTCTGACGGGCTAAGAAATCCCCTCACAAACTCTATGGACCATTTGTGTGTTTTGTTTGGTATCATTGCTCTCTTTCAGGTTCTGTTCTATCTGCTGCTTTGCCCGTTGCAACGACGAGTTTGGAATTCTATTGGAGTCCTATGACTTAAAAGTAAATGAAAGCATTTAGAAATGGATTGTGTGAATAGATATCATTTTAAAATAAGCTGCAAAAAAAAAAAAGAATAATGCCCGAAAAAGGGACTAAAAGTGCAAAACAAAATACTAGAATGTGAGCGCTCAATGGGGTAGATCTCTATAGAAGGTACGGAAGAGCTTTTGTGGTGGGAGCTCTGCATCAAAATAGGAGCCGGGATCAAACAAACCTTCAATATAACGACCGGCTGAACGCCAAGAAATGGACGAGAGATCCAAGTGCAGCTTCATTATGGCAACTTGCTGAAGGAGCCTCGGTTTTAGAATTCGGCTCTCTCAATATAACGGCGATTTTGGTGAATTATTTGCTGTGCTTAGGTCATATTTAACCCATTAGGGCAGTCATTTTTTTCCCTCGGTGCCCTCTGACCCCCCAGAACTCCCCGCTGATGTACAATGACATGTTACCGCAATGCAATGGGTTTTATTACTACAGCCGTACCAAAGACCGCACAGATATTTCATGCAACCTGTTTATATTTGAACACAACTTTATTAACATTTATTGGGTTATTTTTTACTGTTTACTGCCTATAAGGGCAAGGGGTAAATGTCAGGGGATTATGGACCCCTGTGCTACCAAACCCATGTGACTGTGGCCCCCGCTAGGGGCATTGTATAAGCAGGCTCCCTGATATTCACACTTTGACCCCTATGGAATATGGAACGTTGAGGGGATTCGGCCAAGTTCTACCTTCTAAGGTGGTCCCGATGTTGGTCGCAGCTGACCAGGCAGGGAAAGGACTATGGTGCAGAATCAGACATAATGCATAATGCGAATACAGTCTGAGGCTACGTTCACATCTGCTCCATTGGAGACCGTTGCAGTGTCTACCGAAAATCAGAGGAAAAAGTTCTGAACAGAGGACTCTTTCCTCCAGCGGTTTTATATTAAAAACAACAGACACCCAATGGACCCCGTTATAGTCAAAATCATTAAATTATTACAGAATCCTTCTAATAAAAAGTGATTGTCAGAAACCCATGAAAGAGTTTTCAGAAGATGAATTTACAGCAAATTCAGCAGCAGAATCGCCGATACCTGCGGCCACGAGAACTAAACAAGGTGCAAGTCACAGCCAGCGGTTTTGGTATCTTGAGGTTTAATTGCTCTCTATGGGGAATAAAATCTCTGCAAAAATGATGCGTTTTTACACAAATAAATCACATGGTCTGTTTGCTGCAGATTTTTTCCAGTAATCCATTGATGATATTTGATCCAACCACTTTGCTAGGAATGTAAATTGTATTTTTTTCTGCAGCATCAAAAATGTAGTAAAAGCCGAGCATGTATGTTCTGTCTATCATCAGTCTAAAGGGTCTTTCCAGTGGGAAAATATTTTTTACGAGTGGCTCGGAATGGGTTTCAAAAATAAAAGCATTGACTACCATATGTAACGCACACGCTGCTACTGATTCCGCGCAGGTCCTCACCTAGTCTTTATACTGCGGCCCCTCCTGACACTCAGGTAATGCCACTCCTCCTGTGCACTTGTATAGAACCTTGTTTGGCCCCCTCTAGCCTGGATACAAGATGAAATACAGCTTGGCATGGAGGTATACAGGTTTTGTATAGTATCCTTTGGCACATTTGCTCACAGAAGTTGCAGTTGGGGCTGTAGGTCCTAGACAGTCATAGGTTAATGAAGCTGGTGTCCTGGTTAGCCCCATGAATGCTTGATTGGCCATAAATCTGGCAATTGGTCAGGCCAAGTGAGTGGTGCAATCTGGCGGAAACCTTTGCTTTGAATAAAATCCAGTTTAAAGCCCTGTAATGAGAAGCAATCACTACTAGGGGGGACCGACTGTCTTCTACGATGGTTCCACAGATCATCATACCAGCAGTTGGGGAAGTCTGTCCCTCCACAGCAAAGGCAGGAGCTCATCTCAAGGTCTCCATGCTTGAACCCAACCATTGTCAGATCAGCCCAAAAAACTGAATTCATTGCTAAAGATGATACAGCTCCAGTCCATAAGCAGGCCATGTGTCATGAAAACAATGCAATGAAGGCCAATGGTGGCTGGCAGTCAATGACAGGACACATAATGGCTGCCATGACACCAAATTTCTTTCTGACAAACAACTGGAAATGGTCCAGCCATGAGAAAGGAGCGTATAAAGGCTCCACCTGAGTTTGGATGGTGGACAAGAAACCTGTGGCAGCTGCTCATGCTCGATAGTGGATCAGACAATCCTCTGTACTGGTGGTCTGTCTGTTGGGGTTGTTCAGAGATGTTCCTTACATGTGTAGGTCAGAACATGCTAGAAGATGGGCAATTTTTTAAGAAAAAAACAACTATCCAGCTTCTCTGAGCTCAATGATGCAACACCTCAAAGTCATTCCAATGGGTATAGAAAGAATCTAACAGTCAACAATCTCTCACCAAGAGGTACTCTACCCAAAAGTAGCTTCTGAGAACCTTTTCTATAGAACAGAAGAAATAGCACTATATGCCCCCTTGTATCAAGACCAAGTATCTAATAAGACCACACCTGTAATACTTGACATGTTTACCTGAGACATACCGTAGCTGCATGCCAGGTTTTGCAACAATCCAACATTTCTGTCTGTTCTTTATTTTGTCAATGACTGCGATTTAGCATCTGCCATCTTGGTTTACAATCTGTTCCGTTGTAAGTCTGTATTGCTAACTGGGTGTTCATTGTCAGCCTCTTAGCCTGCGTTCTGCCCTCCTATTTCACTCCCTCGTGTGAGTGACGGCTAGTGCCAACATAAAGTGGCAATGACTGGCAAATAAAAGTTAGTGCTGCATTATTGTAATTGGGAGCGATTTCATTGTAACAAATGCTGTCTCTTAAAGTTGACACTTTGAACAATGAGCAATGCTACACGTACAGAGAATATATGACAGGTTTTCTATGAAGTGTCACTTAAATTGTCTTGTCTTGCATATTTCTCCCAATATAGACTGTAATGAAATTCTTTGTGTTGTGTCTTGGAAAACTTCCTGCATCTTCACATCCTACAATCCAGCACATGATGTTGTGTAGACAGAAATTCTTCCATGGATGGAATTAGAAGTATTTCTCTAATTGTTCCAGATTCTGTCCTAGTTCTTCAAGGAGCAAATGACCTGCTGGCTATAAATATTGGTGTTATAATTGTACATGTTATATAGAGTCACCTTGTGACACAGGACATTGCGTTCATTACTAGAGATGAGCGAACAGTAAAATATTCCATGTTCGTTATTCATTTAGAATATCATCTCAATATTGGACTATTGGAAGGAATCTGGAACCCCATTATAGTCTATGGGAGAAAATGCTTCGTGTCAGGGGATCCCACCATTCACCTCAGGAGAGTCACCAAGTCCACTATGACACCCCCGGAAATGATGCAACACCTCTGCAATGTAACTGGGACAGCAGGGGGCGCATGTCTGGGGGCATCTAACACACCAAAGCCCCTCTATTACCCCAACATCACAGCCTAACAACTACACACTATACACACTCACTACAACCTCTATCAAAGGGGGAAATACCTGGAAACCTTCTTTACTCCCCAAATGGATGGACACAAACCCCAATGTAAGCTCCACAAACATTACCAAGCCCCCCTTTATATCACGTTCCCCATGACAAGCACAGATGGAATAGACAATGGGAAATCCTTCAGTCCCCCCCCTGACCTGTCATTGTGGATGTGTGTGATGTGTATATGTGTGTATGTATGTATGTGTACTGTATATATATGTGTGTGATGTGGGGAGACCTTCCAAAATTCACTTTTATGGCCCTTAACATGAGCCCTTCCAAATGAAGTTCCAGGCCCTTAAGCTGAGCTCCAGCAGAGATTGGGGCCCTTCAGGTGACTTCAGCCTCTACCTGCAGAGATTGGGGCCCTTCAGGTGACTTCAGCCTCTACCTGCAGAGATTGGGGCCCTTCAGGTGACTTCAGCCTCTACCTGCAGAGATTGGGGCCCTGTCACTTAGTTCAGCCTTCACCAGCAGAGATTTGTTGGCCCTTTGGGTGAGTTGAGCCTTTAAACAGAAGATTAAGATTTTGTCCCTTGGAGTGAGTACAGCCTTTAAAAAGCAGTTTTATGTCCTTTTGGTGAGTAGAGCCTTGTAGCAGCAGCAGTGTTTTATTTTTTGGCCCTTGGGGTGACCCCTAAAAATTAGATTTCAGGCCCTTGGGGGTGAGCCCTAAAAAATAAGTTGCAACCCCTGGGGGGGGGAGATAATGGAAGTATTTTTTTTAAATATATATATATATATATATATATATATATATATATATATATATAGAGGGAGGACCCGGCTTCGCACGGGTATATTACATTTTATGTTTGTGTAGTGGCCCCATAAGAAATGTCCAATTTTGCACTGGTGTATTGTGTATGTGGTTTGTGTGTGTGTCCATAAGCGTCATGTGATTATGTGTATCTCATTTTGGATATCAGTGAAAAACCTATGATCAGTTGTTATGGATACCTGGAGTAAAGCTGTATCTAATCCTTCCCCGTGTAGTACTGTGTTTAGACGCAAGTATCTAATCCTTGTTGGTGTGGTACTGTGTGCAGATGCACATATCTAATCCTCCGGCGTGTGGTACTGTGTGCAGATGTGTGTATCTAATCCTCCCCTGTGTGGCATTGTGTGAAGAGGCACGTATCTAATCCTCCGGTAAGTGAAACTGTGTGCAGACGTGCATATCTAATCTTACGGCATGTGGTACTATGTGCAGATGCGCGTATCTAATCTTCTGGCGTTGTGGTACCGTGTGCAGACAGGTGTATCTAATCCTCTGGCGTGAGGTACTTTGTGCAGATGCGCGTATCTAATCCTCCCCAGTGTGGTACTGTGTGCTGAGACGTGTATCTAATTATCTGGCAAGTGGTACTGTGTGCAGAGGCATGTATCTAATCCTCCAAAGTGTGGTACTGTGTGAAGAGGCGCGTATCTAATCCTACGGCGTGTGGAACTGTGTGTAGACACGCGTATCTAATCCTACAGCATGTGGCACTGTATGCAGACGCATGTATCTAATCCTATAGCGTGTACAACTGTGTGAAGACGTGCGTATCTCATCGTCTGGCATGTGAAACTGTAAGCAGACGTGTGTATCTAATCCTACGGCATGTAGTACTGTGTGCAGACGTGCTTATCTAATCCTCTGGTGTGTGGAACTGTGTGCAGATGTGCGTATCTAATCCTCCCTTGTGTGGTATTGTGTGAAAAGGCGCGTATCTAACCCTACAGCGTGTGTAACTGTGTGTAGACATGTGTATCTAATCCTACGGCATGTGGTACTGTGTGCAGATGCGCGTATCTAATCCTCTGGCGTGTGGTACTGAGTGCTGAGACGCGTATCTAATTCTCTGGCTTGTGGTACTGTGTGCAGAGGCATATATCTAATCCTCCAAAGTGTGGTACTGTGTGCAGACACGTATCTAATCCTCCCCTGTGTGGTATTGTGTGAAGAGGCACATATCTAATCCTGAGGCATGTGGTACTTTGTGCAGACGCACGTATCTAATCCTCCCCGTGTGGTACTGAGTGCTGAGACGCGTATCTAATTCTCTGGCTTGTGGTACTGTGTGCAGAGGCATATATCTAATCCTCCAAAGTATGGTACTGTGTGCAGACACACGTATCTAATCCTCCCCTGTGTGGTATTGTGTGAAGAGGCACATATCTAATCCTGAGGCATGTGGTACTTTGTGCAGACACACGTATCTAATCCTCCCCGTGTTGTACTGTGTGCTTAGACACGTATCTAATTCTCTGGCTTGTGGTACTGTGTGCAGACACACGTATCTAATCCTCACCTGTGTGGTATTGTGTTAAGAGACACGTATCTAATTCTGCGGCATGTGGAACTGTGTGTAGACGCGCGTATCTAATCCTACGGCATGTGTTACTGTGTGCAGACGCGTATATCTAATCCTCTGGCGTGGGGTACTGTGTGCAGACGCACGTATCTAATCCTCCCTGTGTGGTACTGTGTGCTGAGACGCGTATCTAATTCTCTGGCTTGTGGTACTGTGTGCAGAGGCATGTATCTAATCCTCCAAAGTGTGGTACTGTATTCAGGCACACGTATCTAATCCTCCCCTGTGTGGTATTGTGTGAAGAGGCGTGTATCTAATCCTATTGCGTGTGGAACTGTATGTAGACGCGCATATCTAATCCTACGGCATGTGGTACTGTGTGCAGACGCGCGTATCTAATCCTCTGGCGTGTGGTACTGTGTGCAGATGTGTGTATCTAATCCTCTGGCATGTGGTACTGTGTGCAGATGTGCGTATCTAATCCTCTCCTGTGTGGTACTGTGTGCAGATGCGCGTATCTAATCCTCTGGCATGTAGTACTATGTGCAGATGAGCGTATCTAATCCTCCCCCGTGTGGTACTGTGTGCTGAGACGCACATCTAATTCTCTGACTTGTGGAACTGTGTGCAGAGGCATGTATCTAATCCTCCAAAGTGTGGTACTGTGTGCACACACGTATCTAATCCTCCCCTGTGTGGTATTGTGTGAAGAGGTGCGTATCTAATCCTACGGCGTGGGGAACTGTGTGTAGACACACATATCTAATCCTGCGGCATGTGGTACTGTGTGCAGATGTGTATATCTCTGGTGTGTGGAACTGTGTGTAGACACGTGTATCTAATCCTATAGCGTGTACAACTGTCTGCAGACGCGCGTATCTAATCTTCTGGAGTGTGGAACTGTGTGTAGACGCGCGTATCTAATTCGACAACATGTGGTACTGTGTGCAGACGTGCATATCTTATGCTTTGGTGTGTGGAACTGTGTGCAGATGCGTGTATCCAATCCTTTGGCATGTGGTACTGTGTGCAGACGCATGTATCCAATCCCCGGGGTGTGGTACTTTGTGCAGACGCGTGTATCTAATCCTTCGGCATGTGGAACTGTGTGCAGACGCACGTATCAAATCCTTCAGTGTGTGGAACTCTGTGCAGAAGTGCGTATTTAATCCTCTGGTTTGTGGGACTGTGTGCAGACGCGTGTATCTAATCTTCTGGAGTGTGACACTGTGTGCTGATCTGTGTATCTAATCCTCTGATGCGTGTATCTCAGTTTGGATATCAGTGTTGTATTGTGCATGTGGAGTGACCGTGTGTATTGCAGTTGGAATATGAGTGAAAGACTTGCAGGTTTGTATTGGCTAAGGGGGGGGGGGGGCACTGCGTTTGGAATGCTGTATCTCAGCAACGGTACGTCCGAGCGAGTTGGAGTCTCATCTTAAACCTTCCCAGATATCTGAAGTATCTCTGTACCAAATTTGGTGAAGATCGGTCCAGCCGTTTGGTTCGCATTAGAGCACAGACAGACAGACAGACAGACAGGCAGACAGACAGACAGAAATTCATTTTTATAATATAGGGAGATATATATATATATATACTAGAGGGAGGACCCGGCTTCGCACGGGTATATTACATTTTATGTTTGTGTACTGACCCCATAAGAATTGTCCAATTTTGCACTGGTGTATTGTGTATGTGGTTTGTGTGTATGTCCATAAGCGTCATGTGATCATGTGTATCTCATTTTGGATATCAGTGAAAAACCTGTGATCAGTTGTTATGGATACCTTGAGTAAAGCTGTATCTAATCCTTCCCCGTGTAGTACTGTGTTTAGACGCAAGTATCTAATCCTTGTTGGTGTGGTACTGTGTGCAGATGCACATATCTAATCCTCCGGCGTGTGGTACTGTGTGCAGATGTGTGTATCTAATCCTCCCCCGTGTGGCATTGTGTGAAGAGGCACGTATCTAATCCTCCGGTAAGTGAAACTGTGTGCAGACGTGCATATCTAATCTTACGGCATGTGGTACTATGTGCAGACGCGCGTATCTAATCCTCTGTCATGTGGTACTGTGTGCAGACAGGTGTATCTAATCCTCTGGCGTGACGTACTGTGTGCAGATGCATGTATCTAATCCTCCCCCGTGTGGTACTGTGTGCTGAGACGCGTATCTAATTATCTGGCATGTGGTACTGTGTGCAGAGGCATGTATCTAATCCTCCAAAGTGTGGTACTGTGTTCAGACGCACGTATCTAATCCTCCCGTGTGGTATTGTGTGAAGAGGCGCGTATCTAATCCTACAGCATGTGGAACTGTGTGTAGACGCACGTATCTAATCCTACAGCATGTGGTACTGTATGCAGACGCGTGTATCTAATCCTACGGCATGTGGTACTATGTGCAGACGTGCTCATCTATTCCTATGGTGTGTGGAACTGTGTGCAGATGCACGTATCTAATCCTCCCCTGTGTGGTATTGTGTGATGAGGCGTGTATCTAATCCTACGGCGAGTGTAACTGTGTGTAGACGCGCGTATCTAATCCTACGGCATGTGGTACTGTGTGCAGATGCGCGTATCTAATCCTCTTGCGTGTGGTACTGTGTATTGAGACGCGTATCTAATTCTCTGGCTTGTGGTACTGTGTGCAGAGGCTTGTATCTAATCCTCCAAAGTGTGGTACTGTATGCAGACACACATATCTAATCCTTCCTTGTGTGGTATTGTGTGAAGAGTCGCATATCTAATCCTACGGCATGTGGAACTGTGTGTAGACGCGCGTATCTAATTCTTTGGTGTGTGGTACTGTGTGCAGATGCGCGTATCTAATTCTTCCCTGTGTGGTACTGTGTGCTGATGCGCGTATCTAATTCTCCGGCTTGTGGTACTGTGTGCAGAGGCATGTATGTAATCCTCCAAAATGTGGTACTGTATGCAGACACACGTATCTAATCCTCCCCTGTGTGGTACTGTGTGAAGAGGTGCGTATCTAATCCTACGACGTGGGGAACTGTGTGTAGATGTGCGTATGTAATCCTACAGCATGTGGTACTGTGTGCAGACGCGTGTATCTAATCCTCTCTGTGTGGTGCTGAGACGCGTATATAATTCTCTGGCTTGTGGTACTGTGTGCAGAGGCATGTATCTAATCCTCCAAAGTGTGGTACTGTATGCAAACACATGTATCTAATCCTCCCCTGTGTGGTATTGTGTGAAGAGGCATATATCTAATCCTACGGCATGTGGTACTGTGTGCAGACGCGCGTATCTAATCCTCTGGCGTGTGGTACTGTGTGCAGATGCGCGTATCTAATCCTCTGGCATGTGGTACTGTGTGCAGATGCGCGTATCTAATCCTCCCCTGTGTGGTACTGTGTGCAGATGCACATATCTAATCCTCTGGCATGTGGTACTGTGTGCAGATGTGCGTATCTAATCCTCCCCCGTGTGGTACTGTGTGCTGAGACATGTATGTAATTCTCTGACTTGTGGTACTGTGTGCAGAGGCATGTATCTAATCCTCCAAAGTGTGGTACTGTGTGCACACACGTATCTAATCCTCCCCTGTGTGGTATTGTGTGAAGAGGTGCATATCTAATCCTGCGGCATGTGGTACTGTGTGCAGATGTGTATATCTTATGCTCTGGTGTGTGGAACTGTGTGTAGACACGTGTATCTAATCCTATAGCGTGTACAACTGTCTGCAGACGCGCGTATCTAATCTTCTGGAGTGTGGAACTGTGTGTAGACACGCGTATCTAATTCGACAACATGTGGTACTGTGTGCAGACGTGCATATCTTATGCTTTGGTGTGTGGAACTGTGTGCAGATGCGTGTATCCAATCCTTTGGCATGTGGTACTGTGTGCAGACGCATGTATCCAATCCCCGGGGTGTGGTACTTTGTGCAGACGCGTGTATCTAATCCTTCGGCATGTGGAACTGTGTGCAGACGCACGTATCAAATCCTTCAGTGTGTGGAACTCTGTGCAGAAGTGCGTATTTAATCCTCTGGTTTGTGGGACTGTGTGCAGACGCGTGTATCTAATCTTCTGGAGTGTGACACTGTGTGCTGATCTGTGTATCTAATCCTCTGATGCGTGTATCTCAGTTTGGATATCAGTGTTGTATTGTGCATGTGGAGTGACCGTGTGTATTGCAGTTGGAATATGAGTGAAAGTCTTGCAGGTTTGTATTGGCTAAGGGGGGGGGGCACTGCGTTTGGAATGCTGTATCTCAGCAACGGTACGTCCGAGCGAGTTGGAGTCTCATCTTAAACCTTCCCAGATATCTGAAGTATCTCTGTGCCAAATTTGGTGAAGATCGGTCCAGCCGTTTGGTTCGCATTAGAGCACAGACAGACAGACAGACAGACAGACAGACAGAAATTCATTTTTATAATATAGGGAGATATATATATATATATACTAGAGGGAGGACCCGGCTTCGCACGGGTATATTACATTTTATGTTTGTGTACTGACCCCATAAGAATTGTCCAATTTTGCACTGGTGTATTGTGTATGTGGTTTGTGTGTATGTCCATAAGCGTCATGTGATCATGTGTATCTCATTTTGGATATCAGTGAAAAACCTGTGATCAGTTGTTATGGATACCTTGAGTAAAGCTGTATCTAATCCTTCCCCGTGTAGTACTGTGTTTAGACGCAAGTATCTAATCCTTGTTGGTGTGGTACTGTGTGCAGATGCACATATCTAATCCTCCGGCGTGTGGTACTGTGTGCAGATGTGTGTATCTAATCCTCCCCCGTGTGGCATTGTGTGAAGAGGCACGTATCTAATCCTCCGGTAAGTGAAACTGTGTGCAGACGTGCATATCTAATCTTACGGCATGTGGTACTATGTGCAGACGCGCGTATCTAATCCTCTGTCATGTGGTACTGTGTGCAGACAGGTGTATCTAATCCTCTGGCGTGACGTACTGTGTGCAGATGCATGTATCTAATCCTCCCCCGTGTGGTACTGTGTGCTGAGACGCGTATCTAATTATCTGGCATGTGGTACTGTGTGCAGAGGCATGTATCTAATCCTCCAAAGTGTGGTACTGTGTTCAGACGCACGTATCTAATCCTCCCGTGTGGTATTGTGTGAAGAGGTGCGTATCTAATCCTACAGCATGTGGAACTGTGTGTAGACGCACGTATCTAATCCTACAGCATGTGGTACTGTATGCAGACGCGTGTATCTAATCCTACGGCATGTGGTACTATGTGCAGACGTGCTTATCTATTCCTATGGTGTGTGGAACTGTGTGCAGATGCACGTATCTAATCCTCCCCTGTGTGGTATTGTGTGATGAGGCGTGTATCTAATCCTACGGCGAGTGTAACTGTGTGTAGACGCGCGTATCTAATCCTACGGCATGTGGTACTGTGTGCAGATGCGTGTATCTAATCCTCTTGCGTGTGGTACTGTGTATTGAGACGCGTATCTAATTCTCTGGCTTGTGGTACTGTGTGCAGAGGCTTGTATCTAATCCTCCAAAGTGTGGTACTGTATGCAGACACACATATCTAATCCTTCCTTGTGTGGTATTGTGTGAAGAGTCGCATATCTAATCCTACGGCATGTGGAACTGTGTGTAGACGCGCGTATCTAATTCTTTGGCGTGTGGTACTGTGTGCAGATGCGCGTATCTAATTCTTCCCTGTGTGGTACTGTGTGCTGATGCGCGTATCTAATTCTCCGGCTTGTGGTACTGTGTGCAGAGGCATGTATGTAATCCTCCAAAATGTGGTACTGTATGCAGACACACGTATCTAATCCTCCCCTGTGTGGTACTGTGTGAAGAGGTGCGTATCTAATCCTACGGCATGTGGAACTGTGTGTAGATGTGCGTATCTAATCCTACAGCATGTGGTACTGTGTGCAGACGCGTGTATCTAATCCTCTCTGTGTGGTGCTGAGACGCGTATATAATTCTCTGGCTTGTGGTACTGTGTGCAGAGGCATGTATCTAATCCTCCAAAGTGTGGTACTGTATGTAAACACATGTATCTAATCCTCCCCTGTGTGGTATTGTGTGAAGAGGCATATATCTAATCCTACGGCATGTGGTACTGTGTGCAGACGCGCGTATCTAATCCTCTGGCGTGTGGTACTGTGTGCAGATGCGCGTATCTAATCCTCTGGCATGTGGTACTGTGTGCAGATGCGCGTATCTAATCCTCCCCTGTGTGGTACTGTGTGCAGATGCACATATCTAATCCTCTGGCATGTGGTACTGTGTGCAGATGTGCGTATCTAATCCTCCCCCGTGTGGTACTGTGTGCTGAGACATGTATGTAATTCTCTGGCTTGTGGTACTGTGTGCAGAGGCATGTATCTAATCCTCCAAAGTGTGGTACTGTGTGCAGACACACGTATCTAATCCTCCCCTGTGTGGTATTGTGTGAAGAGGTGCGTATCTAATCCTACGGCATGTGGAACTGTGTGTAGACGCGTGTATCTAATCCTACGGCATGTGGTACTGTGTGCAGACACGTGTATCTAATCCTCCCTGTGTGGTACTGTGTGCTGAGACATGTATGTAATTCTCTGGCTTGTGGTACTGTGTGCAGAGGCATGTATCTAATCCTCCAAAGTGTGGTACTGTGTGCAGACACAGGTATCTAATCCTCCCCTGTGTGGTATTGTGTGAAGAGGCGCGTATCTAATCCTACGGCATGTGGTACTGTGTGCAGATGTGCATATCTTATGCTCTGGTGTGTGGAACTATGTGCAGATGTGTGTATCCAATCCTTTGGCATGTGGTACTGTGTGCAGACGCATGTATCCAATCCCCCGGGGTGTGGTACTTTGTGCAGACGCGTGTATCTAATCCTTTGGCATGTGGAACTGTGTGCAGAAGCGTGTATTTAATCCTCTGGTTTGTGGGACTGTGTGCAGACGCGTGTATCTAATCCTCTGATGCATGTATCTCAGTTTGGATATCAGTGTTGGGTTGTGAATGTGGAGTGACCGTGTGTATTGCAGTTGGAATATGAGTGAAAGACTTGCAGGTTTGTATTGGCTAAGGGGGGGGGGCATTGTGTTTGGAATGCTGTATCTCAGCAACGGTACGTCCGAGCGAGTTGGAGTCTCGTCTTAAACCTTCCCGGATATCTGAAGTATCTCTGTGCCAAATTTGGTGAAGATCGGTCCAGCCGTTTGGTTCGCATTAGAGCACAGACAGACAGACAGACGGACGGACAGACAGACAGACGGACGGACGGACGGACGGACGGACGGACGGACAGACAGACAGACAGACAGACAGACAGACAGACAGACAGAAATTCATTTTTATAATATAGGGAGATATATATATATATAAAATTGCATTCAGAAGTAGGGGCTGGGGTTGTAGGAGGAGGAGGAGGAGGAAGAGTAAATTGTTTGCTGACTGAATCTCTCCAGTACCTGGGCTCTGGAGTGGATACTCAGCTGGTTATCCACGTCCTAACCCATGTCCCCTGCTGCTGCTTGCAGCCCCTCTCCAGTACCTGGACTGTGGACTGGATATACAGCTGGGTATGCACGTCCACGTCCTCGCCCACGTCCACTGCATCTTCCGGCTGGAATTCACTCTGCCTAGGCATCCGGCCTAGGCAGAGCCGACTGCGCATGCGCGGTCGGCTCTGCCTGGTCCGACGCCTGAGCAGAGCCGACTGCGCATGCGAGGGCATGCCCGCGCATGCGCAGTTGGCTCTGCCTAGGCAGAGTCAATTCCAGCCGGAAGACACCGTGGGGACGTTGCACGGAGAAGACTTCTAAAGGTAAGAGAAGAACCAGCATTGATTGGCAGAATGTATAGCATGTATAGCATTCTGCCAATCAACGCTGGTTCTGCATCGAACCTTCAACTTCGAACAGCTAGTAGTGTTCGATCGAGTGCGAGTATTTCGAATACCGTAGTATTCGGTCGAACACCTACTCGATTGAACACTACTCGCTCATCTCTAGTAATTAGAGATGAGCGAACAGTGTTCTATCGAACACATGTTCGATCGGATATCAGGGTGTTCGCTATGTTCGAATCGAATCGAACACCGCGTGGTAAAGTGCGCCAAAAGTCGATTCCCCTCCCACCTTCCCTGGCGCCTTTTTTGCACCAATAACAGTGCAGGGGAGGTGGGACAGGAACTACGACACCGGGGACATTGAAAAAAATTGGAAAAAGTCATTGGCTGCCGAAATCAGGTGACCTCCATTTTAGACGAATAGTGGATTTCAAATCCGGGTCATATGAGAATGTGAACTTTGTGACTATGAGACAGGGATAGCTGTACAGGCAGGGATAGCTAGGGATAACCTTTATTTAGGGGGGAATGTTATTAAAAATAACTTTTTGGGGCTCTATCGGGTGTGTAATTGTGATTTTTGTGAGATAAACTTTTTCCCATAGGGATGCATTGGCCAGCGCTGATTGGCCGAATTCCGTACTCTGGCCAATCAGTGCTGGCCAATGCATTCTATTAGCTTGATGAAGCAGAGTGTGCACAAGGGTTCAAGCGCACCCTCGGCTCTGATGTAGCAGAGCCGAGGGTGCACTTGAACCCTTGTGCAGCCTCGGCTCTGCTACATCAGAGCCGAGGGTGCGCTTGAACCCTTGTGCACACTCTGCTTCATCAAGCTAATAGAATGCATTGGCCAGCGCTGATTGGCCAATGCATTCTATTAGCCCGATGAAGTAGAGCTGAATGTGTGTGCTAAGCACACACATTCAGCACTGCTTCATCACGCCAATACAATGCATTAGCCAGTGCTGATTGGCCAGAGTACGGAATTCGGCCAATCAGCGCTGGCTCTGCTGGAGGAGGCGGAGTCTAAGATCGCTCCACACCAGTCTCCATTCAGGTCCGACCTTAGACTCCGCCTCCTCCAGCAGAGCCAGCGCTGATTGGCCGAATTCCGTACTCTGGCCAATCAGCACTGGCTAATGCATTGTATTGGCGTGATGAAGCAGTGCTGAATGTCTGTGCTTAGCACACACATTCAGCTCTACTTCATCGGGCTAATAGAATGCATTGGCCAATCAGCGCTGGCCAATGCATTCTATTAGCGTGAACTGAGTTTGCACAGGGGTTCTAGTGCACCCTCGGCTCTGCTACATCAGATTGCTACATCTGATGTAGCAGTGCCGAGTGTGCATCAGATGTGTAGTTGAGCAAAACTGACTCAGCACTGCTAAGTCTCTGCATTCGCATAGGAATGCATTGGCCATGAAATAAAGTGACTTTTATGCCCCCAGACATGCTTCCCCTGCTGTCCCAGTGTCATTCCATGGTGTTGGTATCATTTCCTGGGGTGTCATAGTGGACTTGGTGACCCTCCAGACACGAATTTGGGTTTCCCCCTTAACGAGTATATGTTCCCCATAGACTATAATGGGGTTCGAAACCCATTCGAACACTCGAACAGTGAGCGGCTGTTCGAATCGAATTTCGAACCTCGAACATTTTAGTGTTCGCTCATCTCTACTAGTAATGATACATTTGTTGGAGTTCTGACTCTTTAGCTCACAATTGTATTCACTTCCCAGCTGAGACCAATATTAGTGACCAGAATGTTCTTTCACTGATGGAAAAGTATATTAGTAAGTTGTAGAACTTTTCATTGACACAATGACTAAGAATTCTTTCCATAAAACCTGAAGCTCCATCAAATGAAAAGTATTTGGCCAAATGAGCTGATACAAGTTACTCCTTGGTGTCCTCAGTGTATTATATGTGTCTGGTTCTTATAGATGGAGGTATCAGGTGATAGCGGGGCTTATTCTTCTCCACTATCCGCAGGTCACAATAACATTAGTTCAGACTCTTCCTCGTCATATTTATGTAACAGAACAATTCCCAGCTGTAATATTTAATGTCACCATCATATTATTATCAATTAAGATGTTAATGACGGCGCTAATGAATATTTATTACTACACACCCGACCATTATTCATTTATTTGCAATCATTCTTCCATAAACCGTCATTCATTCAGTTTTACTTGCTAGATACAAGAGAGAAATGCAGTGGGCCTTCTATACTGAAGGGGGATGGGCTGTCATTTAACCCTCTCACCTCCAAGGTTACTTGTATAATATTGGGACTATAAACTGTTGCTGTGACGAGAATTAAAAAAATTAGAACTTAAATTGTAAGGAAACTTTCTTTTTTCATAAATCCTTTAACGGGAACAAATTTTGCAATATACATCAGAAGATAAGTGCCGGTGTCTTCAAGCAATTCTCCTGCCGTTACTTTGTATCTGAGTGGTTTCACTCTCTATTCCATACACAAGTAGTTTCGGTTTATAATGCAGTCTATGGAGAGGGGAGGAGGAGGAGAAGAAGACACAGATATGAGGCCGCCGGCAGAATGAAATGACAAGGTGAAGGATCGGCTGGATAGTAAGTCTTCATAATCCAGCTGTTGTGATAGAAAACTGTCTCTCTATAGTGCAGACATCTCTCTGCTTTGAGGATCTCTCCTGCTCATTTCCTCCTCCTTCAGAATAAGGCCTCATGTTGTGGAAGTGTGTTAGGATTGGGTCCCGCAGGGTTCTCTCTCAGCGCACAGCGCCTCCTGCGGGTCAATCTAACTCTGGCCCTCGGCCTCGGGTAGTGAGGTGTCTGGAGTGTAAGTCCAGCTTGGGGCCTACTGAGCATGCTCAGACTTTTTGGAGCCGCTCACAAGTGCCATTTCTTCCCTATTGAGCATGAGCGGTGAGGACATGGCCACCGCCCCTATTGGGCAGGGACTTCCCTTTAAATAGTGTGAGATGACGCCGCCCGGCGCTCACACTTTTACTGAAGTTTGCTAACGAAAGTAGTTCAGGGCTAGGCTCCAGTATCCAGGCAGGTGTTCAGACTAGGCCTCTGTGTGGGGTTTCTTTAGCCTCTATCTGCTCTGTAGTTAGTACCCAGTAAATCCTGAACTGTCAGCCCTACACTAGGCTAGGAGCGGTGGGCTCTGTTCCAGCCTGAGGCGTTGACAGCAGGTGTGGTCTCTGAGTTGCCTCTGAGTCTCTGAGTTGCCTCTGGTCTCTGAGTTAGCCTCTTTATACTGTCAAACTTCCTGTATACTCCTAGCTGCTGCAGGAGCATGTTTTGTTGCTGACCTGGGGTGACAGTTAACCCCTGGCAGCCTTGCAGCTGTATTGTGCACCTGTCCAGTGAGGTTAACTGGCAGGGTGTTGTTGCAGCTTGTTCACATTGTGTACTGCGCCACATGACTGCCAGTGCAGTTTAACTGGTAGCACACTGTTCAGACTTACAGCCGCCCATCTGGGCCTGTGGACCTCACTGCAGTGTCTGCAGACTAGCGGTTCTGTAGTTAAAGTTTATTATTTTTTATTTATATACACAGAAACATAACAAAGCGCTGCTTTATTTGTTGCAGATTTTTGCATTTTTTTGTGCAAAATCTAGTAGTGGCTACAGAAGGAATAGGAAAGATGGAAATCTATAGGAAGTTCTTACTTCTCCCTTCTGCTCAATCTACTCCTCGTTTGGCTCAAAAAATCGCAGCAAAATCTGCAACAGAAAAGCAACTTTTGTGCCTCAGCCTAAGCCCAGGATTGTAGCCTTCAAATAATACAAGTTCAGATATTAGTGCTATGGGGAGAAGGACATGACAAGGGGATACAGGAACTTTGTATATCTTGGTCATTTACTTTTATTCACTTTCTATATCCAATGTCCTTCGTTCCACTTTTACCTGTAAACACAATTTTTATAACATATATATATATATATATATATATATATATATATATATATATATATATATATTTTTTACAAAATATTATGGTTTTATGAATAATTTCACGGAAGAGCCCATGATGTGAAAGAGCCGGGGGCCATTAGCACAGTGTCTATGTGTCTAGATCGGTATGGGGGAATTATTTGGGGGGATTTATTTAGTTCATTATTATTTTTTTGTCAAAAGTGGGAAAATTGATCTTACAGTAAAATGTAGAAGTCTGGTATAAAACAGTAATATAATATAATACAATGAGAAGTAATGACGGAGATTATAAGGACTATAAGAAATTATGACAGATAGCTCAGTATATCATGTCTGGATTAGTTACTGTGGGGGACCGCTCAGGTAGATGCTTGTAGCAGTGCAGGACACAGGGGCACAGACCATGGATCGCACACAATTTCAGTCTTTATTCACATGTAACACATACATTGCTTTTGCAAAGCCACGGGATAAACAAAACAAAACCCTTCTCGGCTGAGAAACTAACTTAAACGTAAGGAAACTTTTCCCTGCCTATACCGGAGACTGGCTACCAGTCTCCCACCTTGGCAACAACAACGGGTGGCACAGTACCTGCTTTGGAGGTCCGGTCTGGACAGGTCAGCTCTGTCAGTATGGTGCCACACTCCTAGTCTTCACACTCAGACTGTTATTAGGGCCTGATTACCCAGCTGACCTCCATGGTGTGGGTCTTTACCATACACCCTTTAGCTGCCTGGCTGGAATATACTTGTCTTCCCAGACTACACCCTTCACTCTCTCACATTACATATATAATGGGTTGCAAAAAGACTACTTATATACTTACAATTAGGGTTGAGCTGATCTAGGAGATTTCAAGATTGATTCTAAAATCCAATTTCCGATCATTTTCCAGCCGATCCTGAAATTTGCTCGATTGCTGATCGGGATCCGATCTTTCCCGATCCCGATCACTCAATCTTACTTACAATCTCCAATTGATCCAGACAAAGTTAAAACCCACTCTTTTCTTGACAAAGTCCATAGAAAGTGAAGAAGCATTCATCCCTGAGTGGCGCTGGTCAGACTGCCAGGAGAGCAGAAATCCTCCGAATGAAGGGTCCACAACCTTCACAGACATGGCTGGTCCAGTGCAGGGAGCTGCAACATGGCGCCAGTAAAGTGAATGGATTTCTCTCTAGAGCTCCCTGAACTATGCAGGAAAAGAGACAGAGAGAATATTGCCCTGTTCAGACTTAGTAATAAAGGGGGTCATGATTGAACCCCCCAAAATACTTAAGTAATGGCATATTGGAGTTGGGATTTTTTTATGCTAATGTCTATTGAAGAAAAAATTTTTTATTGGATACTTCCAAAAATGTTAGAATTTGTAGACATCTAGGTGAATTTAATGATTCTTATTCTCAGTACAGATGTAAACATCTCCATATTTATGACTGTGGCTGATTCTGTTTGATAAATCTGCTGCATCTTTAGACGTCTCATCTAACTTTACATCACTTGTTTCTTGGCTTACTTTTAGATAAAAAAAAGCCCCCAAATTTTAGTGCATGGTGTTGCTTCCTAAACCATGCCCCTTCCCTGAATAACCACTACACCCTCCTATAAGAACCATCAGTACTTGGACAGGATGCAAAAATTGTCTATAAAACTTAGACTAAGGCCCCACTTTGCGGAAACGCTGATTATTTTTGTTGCAGATTTTCTGCTGTTTTTGAGTCAAATTCATGAGTTTCTACAAAAGGAATGGGCAAATATAGGAAGTTCTTAATCTTCTACTTTCTTCTCAATCCATTCTTAGCTTTGGCTTAAAAATAATGCAGCAAAATCTGAACCAAGAAAAGCAACAATTCTGCAACATATGGCCAACGCTTTAAAGGTACAGGGTGAAGCTTTTCATGGCTTATCCTTAGGAAACACCAGATCAGTTTGCTGTCGGATATTTATGGCCTATCCTGAGGATAGGGGTGGAAACCTTCATCCCGGAAAAGACCCCTTTAATGCCTGTAGTGTAAAGCATTTCTATTGCATTAGTAAATCTTTCCCACTGAATTTAATTTTTTAACACAATAACATAACAAACCATAATTATAAACCAGATTTTACCAAACAGTTCCCTTGGGTTTGCTCTGCCGTGTATTATGAGCCTACAATTAGTACTGACTGCTGTTCCCATTATTAGTGTTATTTGGACTAAATCTAACATTTTCAGTGGTAAAAAATAGCAATTTTGGGAATGTTAACATTTCTATAAAGTTTCAGTGTTTGCCATAAGCTTTAGGTTTACTTCAACATTTTTTAGATCAATTAAGTGGAAAAAAGGAATCTTGGAGAAGAGTTATGTATCTACAGATGTGTCCACTCGTAACGTAGCTCCGATCTAGTTATGGACTCCAATTTCTCATGAATCCAATCCAATCCAATTTTACAATATGCTAACACAACCACTAGGTAACCACATTTAGAAACATAGCATATCCCTGTGTGACATAATATCCAAATCTTGGTATGTGTGCTAAAAGGCAAGTCATCTTGTAATACCCATGAGGAAAGGTAAGGAAGGATATAAATGTATAATACAAAATATCACTTTCTGCGAATTTAAGGTCTTGGCTTTAGAATTACAACTCTATCAAGTTAATCTAATAAAAATAATCAAATTTTAATATAGGAAAAAAATTTGTGATCTTTTGGAAAAGTCTCTATAGAAGAAATGTTGTGATCAGTAAAAGTTTTTTTTTCTTTTACCTAAATTTAATCTAAATTTTCAATCTTAATTTAGCAACAATACAGAATTTATTCGAGTGAAAGTAAGACTGTTACATTCTGAACAGAGGAAGATACAAAAGTGTAATTTTTTTAGAATCCCCACTAATTTTATAGGGCGGGAGGATTGGACATGATGTAAATTAAAATGATAAATATAAGGCTCTATCCATACAACAGAGTGGCGCCATTTTTTTTGATGGACCTTTTCACCCCAATAATTCAATTTGTAAAAAAAAATACAGCATGTTATATTATTTATAGATCTTGGGCACCATATACCTGCTAAAGGTGGTGGCCTGACTAGGCTTTACCTCACCTTTCGAATGTGCTCAGTTCCAGTGTTGGCGGCCTGGACTGAAGGCAATGCCGTTTTGTTAGTTATCACACGAGGGAGGCAATCGCTGACTTCAGTAAAGATGTGCAACCAAATATCACGTGACAACTGTGCCTAGCTGGTAATTTGCCTTTTGGTAACAGGTCAGCACTGAGACCGGTGATTGGCTGAAGTGTTTATATGACCCCAAACGTCACTACTCCAGGTCCAATAGAGAAGCATAAATGGCAAAATCAGTGACAGAACAGGGCGCAGGTAAATGGGGAGCTATGTCTTTGTGTTAGTTTATACCATATTCTATCCTTGTGTCCTTTGTAAATTAGTTACCAACCTCTTTTAGTTTTAATAATATTTTTTGACTTTTCAAAAATCTTTTTAAAAAATCGGTTTGCTCAAATTAACTTTTTCATAAAATTTTTGATTCTAAAAATGGAGACTTTATCTAAAGAAGGTTCTATGAATAGTCTTCTGCTGATAGTAAGTATCTGTAATTTCGGCCTCGCTTATCTGCGTGGTGGGGAGGGCTGGTAGAGCTAATATTTTATTGATAGCCTATAAATATATTGGTTTTCTTATTATCATGTAGACGGTGCGGCATATGGATGTCATCTGTAACAGTAATGGCCCTGATACAGCGCTGAACACATCTGGCTGAGCTGGATGACGGCTTCACATTTAGCTGAAATGTCATTAACAATCACAAATAGATATCGCAGTTTAATGAATATTACCTAATTAATGTAATGTTAGTGTCTGCGGTGCGAGCAGTTCACCGCGCACTTAGGTCACTTAACATTTTCCAGAGCACATTAAGGATGGAGCAGCAGTGTTTTTGATTGATGGGATAACCTTTCGCTCAAAGCTCTGCCTCATTCTCACAGGACCGACATGCACACGACAAAGGGCAAAGTGAGAATAGAGACCATTAAGAAGGAAAAGAGATCTTGTCTGCTGCAGAAGATGCCATAACAAATGAACTCTGGAGAAAGCTCCGAGACAGAAGAGTCTTAAGATGAAAAATATCCTTAGAATCTGATGAAAGTGGCGACGTCCTCAACCTACGAAGTGCCGCAGATCAGGAAAATAAAACTTCAACATAAAACATTTTGGAACAGAAATTTTCAAAACAAATTCAGACTTTTTATTATTTAGAGAAAAAAATTATTTATCAGTTATCAGTGATCACGGGAAACAAATTTATGGAATGAAAAACTAGAAGTTTCTGGCCAGAGACAAAGAATTAGGTGGCCAAGGCAAAGGCAAGTCTTCTCCGCTATGGAAATGTAAAACAGATTGTAGTGTTCTAAAGCCAATAAATAGTTGAAATATGTTTATCAAAGTGATAATTTTAAAGGATTTCATGGTCGATAAATAATTAATAAAAAAATCGGTTGAAAATGGGATAAAAACACTACATTTAAAAAAAAAAAAAAAAAAACCTTAAAGGATGTGTAAGGACAACCCAGCCCTGCAGATAGATAGGTTACTGTCACCAGAAACAGCATATCACCCCAGCCCTGTAGATAGATAGGTTACTGTCACCAGACCCAGCATATCACCCCAGCCCTGCAGATAGATAGGTTACTGTCACCAGAACCAGCATATCACCCCAGCCCTGCAGATAGATAGGTTACTGTCACCAGACCCAGTATATCACCCCAGCCCTGCAGATAGATAGGTTACTGTCACCAGACCCAGCATATCACCCCAGTCCTGCAGATAGATAGGTTACTGTCACCAGAACCAGCATATCACCCCAGCCCTGCAGATAGATAGGTTACTGTCACCAGAACCAGCATATCACCCCAGCCCTGCAGATAGATAGGTTACTGTCACCAGAACCAGCATATCACCCCAGCCCTGCAGATAGATAGGTTACTGTCACCAGAACCAGCATATCACCCCAGCCCTGCAGATAGATAGGTTACTGTCACCAGAACCAGCATATCACCCCAGTGCTGCAGATAGATAGGTTACTGTCACCAGAACCAGCATATCACCCCAGCCCTGCAGATAGATAGATTACTGTCACCAGAACCAGCATATCACCCCAGCTCTGCAGATAGATAGGTTACTGTCACCAGAACCAGCATATCACCCTAGTCCTGCAGATAGATAGGTTACTGTCACCAGACCCAGCATATCACCCCAGCCCTGCAGATAGATAGGTTACTGTCACCAGTACCAGCATATCACCCCAGTCCTGCAGATAGATAGGTTACTGTCACCAGACCCAGCATATCACCCCAGCCCTGCAGATAGATAGGTTACTGTCACCAGAACCAGCATATCACCCCAGCCCTGCAGATAGATAGGTTACTGTCACCAGAATCAGCATATCACCCCAGTCCTGCAGATAGATAGGTTACTGTCACCAGATCCAGCATATCACCCCAGTCCTGCAGATAGATAGGTTACTGACACCAGATCCAGCATATCACCCCAGACCTGCAGATAGATAGGTTACTGTCACCAGAACCAGCATATCACCCCAGCCCTGCAGATAGATAGATTACTGTCACCAGAACCAGCATATCACCCCAGCTCTGCAGATAGATAGGTTACTGTCACCAGAACCAGCATATCACCCTAGTCCTGCAGATAGATAGGTTACTGTCACCAGACCCAGCATATCACCCCAGCCCTGCAGATAGATAGGTTACTGTCACCAGAACCAGCATATCACCCCAGCCCTGCAGATAGATAGGTTACTGTCACCAGGACCAGTATATCACCACAGCCCTGCAGATAGATAGGTTACTGTCACCAGAACCAGCATATCACCCCAGCCCTGCAGATAGATAGGTTACTGTCACCAGAACCAGCATATCACCCCAGCCCTGCAGATAGGTAGGTTACTGTCACCAGACCCAGCATATCACCCCAGCCCTGCAGATAGATAGGTTACTGTCACCAGAACCAGCATATCACCCCAGCCCTGCAGATAGATAGGTTACTGTCACCAGAACCAGCATATCACCCCAGCCCTGCAGATAGATAGGTTACTGTCACCAGAACCAGCATATCACCCCAGCCCTGCAGATAGATAAGTTACTGTCACCAGAACCAGCATATCACCCCAGCTCTGCAGATAGATAGGTTACTGTCACCAGGACCAGTATATCACCACAGCCCTGCAGATAGATAGGTTACTGTCACCAGAACCAGCATATCACCCCAGCCCTGCAGATAGATAGGTTACTGTCACCAGAACCAGCATATCACCCCAGCCCTGCAGATAGGTAGGTTACTGTCACCAGACCCAGCATATCACCCCAGCTCTGCAGATAGATAGGTTACTGTCACCAGAACCAGCATATCACCCCAGCCCTGCAGATAGATAGGTTACTGTCACCAGAACCAGCATATCACCCCAGCCCTGCAGATAGATAGGTTACTGTCACCAGAACCAGCATATCACCCCAGCCCTGCAGATAGATAAGTTACTGTCACCAGAACCAGCATATCACCCCAGCTCTGCAGATAGATAGGTTACTGTCACCAGAACCAGCATATCACCCCAGCCCTGCAGATAGATAAGTTACTGTCACCAGAACCAGCATATCACCCCAGCTCTGCAGATAGATAGGTTACTGTCACCAGAACCAGCATATCACCCCAGCCCTGCAGATAGATAGGTTACTACCACCAGACCGAGCATATCACCCCAGCCCTGCAGATAGATAGGTTACTGTCACCAGACCCAGCATATCACCCCAGCCCTGCAGATAGATAGGTTACTGTCACCAGTACCAGCATATCACCCCAGCCCTGCAGATAGATAGGTTACTGTCACCAGAACCAGCATATCACCCCAGCCCTGCAGATAGATAGGTTACTGTCACCAGAAACAGCATATCACCCCAGCCCTGCAGATAGATAAGTTACTGTCACCAGAACCAGCATATCACCCCAGCCCTGCAGATAGATAGGTTACTGTCACCAGAACCAGCATATCACCCCAGCCCTGCAGATAGATAGGTTACTGTCACCAGTACCAGCATATCACCCCAGCCCTGCAGATAGATAGGTTACTGTCACCAGTACCAGCATATCACCCCAGCTCTGCAGATAGATAGGTTACTGTCACCAGAACCAGCATATCACCCCAGCCCTGCAGATAGATAGGTTACTGCCACCAGACCCAGTATATCACCCCAGCCCTGCAGATAGATAGGTTACTGTCACCAGAACCAGCATATCACCCCAGCCCTGCAGATAGATAGGTTACTGTCACCAGAACCAGCATATCACCCCAGCTCTGCAGATAGATAGGTTACTGTCACCAGAACCAGCATATCACCCCAGCCCTGCAGATAGATAGGTTACTACCACCAGACCGAGCATATCACCCCAGCCCTGCAGATAGATAGGTTACTGTCACCAGACCCAGCATATCACCCCAGCCCTGCAGATAGATAGGTTACTGTCACCAGTACCAGCATATCACCCCAGCCCTGCAGATAGATAGGTTACTGTCACCAGAACCAGCATATCACCCCAGCCCTGCAGATAGATAGGTTACTGTCACCAGAACCAGCATATCACCCCAGCCCTGCAGATAGATAGGTTACTGTCACCAGAAACAGCATATCACCCCAGCCCTGCAGATAGATAAGTTACTGTCACCAGAACCAGCATATCACCCCAGCCCTGCAGATAGATAGGTTACTGTCACCAGAACCAGCATATCACCCCAGCCCTGCAGATAGATAGGTTACTGTCACCAGTACCAGCATATCACCCCAGCCCTGCAGATAGATAGGTTACTGTCACCAGTACCAGCATATCACCCCAGCCCTGCAGATAGATAGGTTACTGTCACCAGAACCAGCATATCACCCCAGTCCTGCAGATAGGTAGGTTACTGTCACCAGACCCAGCATATCACCCCAGCCCTGCAGATAGATAGGTTACTGTCACCAGAACCAGCATATCACCCCAGCCCTGCAGATAGATAGGTTACTGTCACTAGAACCAGCATATCACCCCAGTCCTGCAGATAGATAGGTTACTGTCACTAGAACCAGCATATCACCCCAGTCCTGCAGATAGGTAGGTTACTGTCACCAGACCCAGCATATCACCCCAGCCCTGCAGATAGATAGGTTACTGTCACCAGAACCAGCATATCACCCCAGCCCAGCAGATAGATAGGTTACTGTCACCAGAACCAGCATATCACCCCAGCCCTGCAGATAGATAGGTTACTGTCACCAGCAGTGGCGTAACTAGGAATGGCGGGGCCCCGTGGCGAACTTTTGACATGGGGCCCCCCCGACACCGAAGATCTCGACCGAGTCCCTCCTCTATTATGTTCCATAGTGGCCCCTGCACACAGTATTATACCCAATAGTGGCCCCTGCACACAGTATTATGTCCCTTAGTGGCCCCTACAGGACTAAATACTGTCACGTCACCCGCTGACCGCTATACCAGGACAAATTGTGGATAAAAAATCTGGTCATGTGCATTACAATTTAGTAATTCCATGTGCCTCATATTAATAGCAGTTAACCCCATCATCTCCCTCACATTAACCCCTGTGTGCCTCACCATAAGAGTTACTGATATGTGAGAGACATGGAGGTAATAATAAAGTATCTTCATTACTATTACCCCCATATGTCTCACATATCAGTAACTCTTATGGTGAGGCAAACAGGGGTTAATGTGAGGGAGATGATGGGGTTAACTGCTATTAATATGAGGCACATGGAGTTACTAAAACACAAGTAATCCCCCCATATGCCTGATAGTAATAAGTAACCCCAGTACGTACCTGTGTAGCTTCAGTTTCCTGGAGCAGCTTCTTCCTCTTCTCTTCTGTGCAGGAGCTCGGCAGGGATAAGCCCCGCCTCCTCCTCTCATTGGTGGGCAGAGGACAGCAGAGAAAGGGAGGGGGGGGAGAGGGGGAGCGTCCTGAAGCGCTGACAGGAGCCAGACCTGCAGCTCCTGTATCTCAGCCGTTGCTGCAGCTTCGGGGCCCCCTGTTGGTGGAAAGTATTCCACCAACAGGGGGCCCCGATCATTATACTCGGGGGTCCGAAAAGACCTCCGAGCATAATGATAGCAGCGGTAGCAGCTGTCACCGGGCCCCTAATGTCCCGGGCCCTGTGGCAGCTGCTACCGCTGCTATGGTGGTAGTTACGCCACTGGTCACCAGCATATCACCCCAGCCCTGCAGATAGATAGGTTACTGTCACCAGAACCAGCATATCACCCCAGCCCTGCAGATAGATAGGTTACTGTCACCAGAACCAGCATATCACCCCAGCCCTGCAGATAGGTAGGTTACTGTCACCAGACCCAGTATATCACCCCAGCCCTGCAGATAGATAGGTTACTGTCACCAGACCCAGTATATCACCCCAGCCCTGCAGATAGATAGGTTACTGTCACCAGAACCAACATATCACCCCAGCCCTGCAGATAGATAGGTTACTGTCACCAGAACCAGCATATCACCCCAGTCCTGCAGATAGATAGGTTACTGTCACCAGAACCAGCATATCACCCCAGCCCTGCAGATAGATAGGTTACTGTCACCAGAACCAGCATATCACCCCAGTCCTGCAGATAGATAGGTTACTGTCACCAGAACCAGCATATCACCCCAGCCCTGCAGATAGATAGGTTACTGTCACCAGAACCAGCATATCACCCCAGTCCTGCAGATAGATAGGTTACTGTCACCAGAACCAGCATATCACCCCAGCCCTGCAGATAGATAGGTTACTGTCACCAGAACCAGCATATCACCCCAGCCCTGCAGATAGATAGGTTACTGTCACCAGAACCAGCATATCACCCCAGCCCTGCAGATAGATAGGTTACTGTCACCAGAACCAGCATATCACCCTAGCCCTGCAGATAGATAGGTTACTGTCACTAGAACCAGCATATCACCCTAGCCCTGCAGATAGATAGGTTACTGTCACTAGAACCAGCATATCACCCCAGTCCTGCAGATAGATAGGTTACTGTCACCAGAACCAGCATATCATCCCAGCCCTGCAGATAGATAGGTTACTGTCACCAGAACCAGCATATCACCCCAGTCCTGCAGATAGATAGATTACTGTCACCAGAACGAGCATATCACCCAGCCCAGCAGATAGATAGGTTACTGTCACCAGAACTAGCATATCACCCCAGCCCTGCAGATAGATAGGCTACTGTCACCAGACCCAGCATATCACCCCAGCCCTGCAGATAGATAGGTTACTGTCACCAGGACCAGCATATCACCCCAGCCCTGCAGATAGATAGGTTACTGTCACCAGGACCAGCATATCACCCCAGCCCTGCAGATAGGTAGGTTAATGTCACCAGAACCAGCATATCACCCCAGTCCTGCAGATAGATAGGTTACTGTCACCAGAACCAGCATATCACCCCAGCCCTGCAGATAGATAGGTTACTGTCACCAGAACCAACATATCACCCCAGCCCTGCAGATAGATAGGTTACTGTCACCAGAACCAGCATATCACCCCAGCCCTGCAGATAGGTAGGTTACTGTCACCAGACCCAGTATATCACCCCAGCCCTGCAGATAGATAGGTTACTGTCACCAGACCCAGTATATCACCCCAGCCCTGCAGATAGATAGGTTACTGTCACCAGAACCAACATATCACCCCAGCCCTGCAGATAGATAGGTTACTGTCACCAGAACCAGCATATCACCCCAGCACTGCAGATAGGTAGGTTACTGTCACCAGAACCAGCATATCACCCCAGCCCTGCAGATAGATAGGTTACTGTCACCAGACCCAGCATATCACCCCAGTTCTGCAGATAGATAGGTTATTGTCACCAGAACCAGTAAATCACCCAGCCCAGCAGATAGATAGGTTACTGTCACCAGAACCAGCATATCACCCCAGCCCTGCAGATAGATAGGTTAATGTCACCAGAACCAGCATATCACCCCAGTCCTGCAGATAGATAGGTTACTGTCACCAGAACCAGCATATCACCCCAGCCCTGCAGATAGATAAGTTACTGTCACCAGAACCAGCATATCACCCTAGCCCTGCAGATAGATAGGTTACTGTCACTAGAACCAGCATATCACCCCAGCCCTGCAGATAGATAGGTTAGTATCACCAGACCCAGCATATCATCCCAGCCCTGCAGATAGATAGGTTACTGTCACCAGAACCAGCATATCACCCCAGTCCTGCAGATAGATAGGTTACTGTCACCAGAACGAGCATATCACCCAGCCCAGCAGATAGATAGGTTACTGTCACCAGAACTAGCATATCACCCCAGCCCTGCAGATAGATAGGCTACTGTCACCAGACCCAGCATATCACCCCAGCCCTGCAGATAGATAGGTTACTGTCACCAGGACCAGCATATCACCCCAGCCCTGCAGATAGATAGGTTACTGTCACCAGGACCAGCATATCACCCCAGCCCTGCAGATAGATAGGTTACTGTCACCAGACCCAGCATATTACCCCAGTCCTGCAGATAGATAGGTTACTGTCACCAGAACCAGCATATCACCCCAGCCCTGCAGATAGATAGGTTACTGTCACCAGAACCAGCATATCACCCCAGCCCTGCAGATAGATAGGTTACTGTCACCAGATCCCTGCATATCACCCCAGCCCTGCAGATAGATAGGTTACTGTCACCAGACCCAGCATATCACCCCAGCCCTGCAGATAGATAGGTTACTGTCACCAGAACCAGCATATCACCCCAGCCCTGCAGATAGATGGGTTACTGTCACCAGAACCAGCATATCACCCCAGCCCTGCAGATAGATAGGTTACTGTCACCAGAACCAGCATATCACCCCAGCCCTGCAGATAGATAGGTTACTGTCACCAGAACCAGCATATCACCCCAGTCCTGCAGATAGATAGGTTAGTGTCACCAGGACCAGCCTATCACCCCAGCCCTGCAGATAGATAGGTTACTGTCACCAGAACCAGCATATCACCCCAGCCCTGCAGATAGATAGGTTACTGTCACCAGAACCAGCATATCACCCCAGCCCTGCAGATAGATAGGTTACTGTCACCAGACCCAGCATATCACCCCAGCCCTGCAGATAGATAGGTTACTGTCACCAGACCCAGCATATCACCCCAGCCCTGCAGATAGATAGGTTACTGTCACCAGACACAGCATATCACCCCAGCCCTGCAGATAGATAGGTTACTGTCACCAGAACCAGCATATCACCCCAGCCCTGCAGATAGATAGGTTACTGTCACCAGACACAGCATATCACCCCAGCCCTGCAGATAGATAGGTTACTGTCACCAGAACCAGCATATCACCCCAGCCCTGCAGATAGATAGGTTACTGTCACCAGAACCAGCATATCACCCCAGCCCTGCAGATAGATAGATTAAGGTCACCTTAATCAAACTGTGTTGTCTCCTTGTGAATCATTGCCTTTCTTACCAAGATAAAACCATTGTTGTCAATATACAAGTGACTTTCTTGAGCAATGTTGGTGCTGCCATAGCTTCATAGAGGTAAATCTCCTACCACTACTATAATAATTCTGATCATTTTAATGATATTTGATTAAGTTTTGTTTTTTTTCTCAAATTCTTTTTCTCCGTATAAACATTTGACAAACTAATGGAAAAGCAAAAGTGAAATTGCAATTTATTAATAAGTGTCTACAATAACCATCTATTATACATGAGCGCTATGAAATTGAGAAACAAATGTTTTATTGACAGGTACCGGAGAGAATGAGAACAATAAGATGGAGATTAATATTAAATAAATGAAGTTGGCACTTATGACAGTAAACATATGAAACGGAATATTCATGTTTCTTCTATGGGAATAGCAGATGACAAAAGAGAGACTTTCTACAGCATGTTTATTGAAAATTAATTTCCAGGGAGACTTTGCGTTAAATCTGCTGTATGAAGTTGGTGTTTGTAAGAGGCTGCGGCCACCAGAGCATAGCCTTACATTGCTGCATTTATTCGCCTTTATAGAAACCTCAATTACAGCTGAAAAGTCTTCACATTTGAATATCGAGGAGATGTGAAGTCTTCTAAGAGTTCCCGGGACTCTGGAGTGTAGCGGGGGGAGATGGAGGAAAACCATGGGACAATAATGCAAATTATTTAGGAATCGTCGAGTAACAACAGAGCCCATTTACATGTTATTATTGTACTCGAGCCTTTCCTGGGTCTCAGCTAATTCTATCTGAAGGGAAATAGAAACCTGTAATTAGAGTTTTCCTCCATTATTAAAAAAAAAAATACACAAAATATGTGTTGCTCATAATAATAAGACGCAAAGGAGACCAGTCATCATCTTTTAACCCCTTCCTGACAGCAGATGCCGGGTGTTTATCTATGGCGGCCACCCGGGAGTGCCCGCACCAATTGGGGGCATTAACCCTTCTGGCGCCTTGCCATTTTCCCGGGGATAACCAGCACCTGGAGCAAGCTCTGAGTCCGGGATCGCTTTGCCATGAATGCAGAAAGCCTTGTGAATAGGGTTGAGCAATTGGGATCGGAAAAGATTGGATTCCGATTGGCGATCGAGAAAATTTCACGATCACGATCGAAATTCTGATCCTGATCTTTTCAGGCTGGATAGAGATCAAGGCTTATTTCCCACAATGCTTGGCTACTGGCCAATCATTGTGGGAAAAGCTTAGCACCCATAGGAACGAATGGAAGCGGCCGGCCGCTTAACCCCCTGCGTGCCGGCTGCATCCATTCATTCCTATGGATTTACCTCAGCCTGCCACTCTTCTGCTTCGTCCCTGTTTTACTGTATACTCAGCTGAATATAAGGTAAAACAGGAACGAAGCAGATGAGTGGCAGACCGCGGTAAATCACTGTGTGCTGCTGTGAGGACGACGAGGCAAGTTCACGAGTAGATAGATACTATTGTACATTGACTTGTCTATCTGAAATTTCCCCAATGTGGGACTATTAAAGGATTAAAGGATTATCTTATCTACTACACAAGTCAATGTACAGTAATATCTATCTACTCATGAACTTCGCTCAACTTACCTGCTCAGAAGTGCTGCGGCTGCTGCTGCCCTCTGCTGGTTCGATCCTCTGTCCTTCATGTGGCTTCAGAGTGCCCTGTGCCCTGCCCCCGCCTCCGCCTCCCTAGACTAGTATTATAGAGAAGGCGGGGCTTAGGAGAGTGTGGGCGGGTACTGTGAGGGGAGACGTGAGTGATGCACTCACGTCTCCCCGCCCACACTCTCCAGCCGCACCAAGCCCCGCCTACTCCCTGCATCTCTACAATACTAGTCTAGGGAGGCGGGGGGGGGGGCAGGGCACTCTGAAGACGTGAAGGACAGAGGACCGAACTGGATGAAGAAGAACTGGGAGCTGCAGGTAAGCAAACACGGGGGGGGGGGGGGGATTGTTAATCACTACACAGTGTGGGGTCCAAAAATTTAATAAATTTTTGGACTACATGCTGTGTAGTGAATGGGATCGTTTTTTAAATCCAATCTCCGATTCTTTAAAAAATCCCATTGACTTGCATTGGGATCGGAATTGGGATCGGGATCGGGTTCGAATAGAAAATGATCGGAAATCGGATTTTAAAAACGATCCTGAAATTTCAAGATCGGTTCAACCCTACTTGTGAAGGCTCCCCGGCCTGTCATTCACTGGTGTCTATTGCAGGCTACTCTATGTAGTCTGCAATAGAAGCCCCATTATTTTGCAATGCATTGCAATTGTAATGCATCACATTAGTGTTCAGACCCCCTGGGGTTTAAGACCCCTAGGGAGTCTAATAAATTCATATATTTTTTTTTTTTTAAGTAAAAAAAATCAATAAAAAATAATAAATAATAAAAATTCAAATCACCTCGCTTTTCATAGAATACATATAAAAGTATTTAAATACTGTGAAACACCTACATGTTAGGTCTCTCTGTGTCCGAAATCACCGGCTCTACAAATTTATTAAAATATTTTTCCCATACGGTAAACATCATAGTGGGAAAAAAAGTAAAAAGTGCCAAACCGCCATTTTTTCACTGTTTTGCCTCTGATAAAAATTTGAATAAAAAGTGATCAAAGCAAAAGCATTCCCCGAAAATGGTAGATCTGAAAATTACACCTGACCCTGCAAAAAATGACGCCCTATGCATCCCCGTAGACGGACGTATAAAAAAGTTACGGCTGTCAGAAGATGGCGACTTTTAGAAAAAAGAATTTTTGGCATAGATTTGGATTTTTGTTAAGGGGTTAAAATGTAAATAAAACCATATAAATTTGGTATCCCCGGAATCATAACGAAACACAGAATACAGGGAACAGGTCATTGTGGCTGCAGAGTGAACGCCGTAAAAACAAAGCCCGTAAGAAAATCTCACAAATGAATTTTTTCTTCAAATCCTCCCCATCCTGAATTTTTTTTCCAGCTTCCCAGTACATTATACAGAATAATTAATGGCGGCATCATGAAGAACAATTTTTCCTGCAAACATTAAGACCTCATATGACTCTGAGAGCGGAGAAATAAAAAAATTATGGGGTTTGGAAGGAGGGGAGTCAAAAACGAAAAACGAAAATCAAAAAATGCCGTCAGCGGGAAGGGGTTAAAAACCTACCGGCAAGGAATTTTTTTAAGCTTAGACAAAACCGGAATGATCTGGGTTATTGGCACTTAAAGAGTTAAAAGGAAAATTGTTATTTAATAAGGCGGGGGAGGGGTAAAAAATTCTGCGAGATAACTCATTTACATACCGGAAAATAACGGTATTTCTAAGGAACGGCACGGCGGAGACCACGTCTTAAAGGTAAGAGACAAATAGACTTTCTAAAGACTATCCCGATGTCTTATCCACAAAAAAAAGGTTTTAATGGTAGAATCCCTTTAAATATGAGAAGTTCTGCACGTGTCGCCTGTACACCAGCAGCGTCCTGCGCCCGGACTGATCCTTGTGGTGTCTGGATTTTAAAATACTGTATGAGAATTCAATTTGGGAGCAGAGGACCCCTTTAACACTAATTGGTTGTCCATAGTTTAGGTGATAAGTGATTGTTTGTTGTCCCCAAACACATTTTGAATATTCCATCATAGAGCGCCCTCCTGTGCCTCTAGTAAGGATGGGGGAACCTCTAAAGGTTTGTTTAGTCTGCAGCTCGGACAAAGTGATCCTCCAGTTCAGCCCGCCCCCAGCGTATAATAGGTGTAAGGACTTTCGGGCCTCCTTGCGGCATCTGACGATCTGTGTCTTCCTCTTCCGGGTGCGTGGAGTCACAGAATACAAAGTGCCAGCTCTTCAGCCCATTAGGTCCATTCCCTTTGGCATTTTCCCATTAGACATTAGAAAGCTACTGATAGGGGGTCAGACCCCGAAACTTACCGCGCCTCTCTGCAGCCGTACAGCTTGCACTAGTAATATGTCTGCCATTGGTCCACCGTCCACTGAATAGAAGAGATACAAGTACATGTTCTAGTTATACAATATCCCATATAGATCTGCCATAAATCTTGGTGTCGCTTTACTCTACCCTATTGGATATATCCAACAATGAGGGGCAACATGGTGTCTCAGTGGTTAGCGCTGGAGTCCTGGGTTCGATTCCTGCCAAGGACAACATCTGCAAGTAGTTTGTATGTTCTCCCCATGTTTGTGTGGATTTCCTCCTATACTCCAAAGACATATTGATAGGGAAGATGTAGGTTGTGATCCCAGTATGGGGCTGTGCGGCTCATAATCAACAATTAAAAAAGTATATACCTATATCTTCCACAATGTAGGATCTTGTACTTAGTAAATGGTGGAGAATATTTAATGGAATTGAACTTGTTATTAGATTCCCGTCCCTTTGATATATTAACCTCGTTACATTAGTGATTGATAAGAGAAGGGAATGGCTCGAGCCTGTTTACGTTGAGATCTGGCTGCGAAGTCTTTGCTCTTATGTTTTTACTTAAATCTTCGCTTTCTAAATGCAGCAGTTACAGTTTTATGCTTATTTTTACAGCAGTAATGTCCCCTATCAGATTTATTGTGCATGACATCACTTGCAGAAACCCCAAGAATGTTCCCGTAGCCTTCTGCATATTCTGGACTTACAGACACAATCTCGCCTGTTGATTGTAAATATAGGTTATTTGGTCGTAAATTTCAAATTGGCTCATTGCGTTCTGCGAAAAAACGTTGTAAAATGAACTTTGGGCGAGTTCTGCGGATTCGTCTCTGGTGACGTTGTGATGTTATTTTTAAGTTTATGATAACTTTTCCATTATTTATTGATGCAGTAACAATAGATGTTGTATTTTATTACAATATAACATTCGCTTCTATTGTTCTATTGTTGTATTTTCTTTGCCGCAGGTCTCGGCTCAGGATTTGGGTTTTTAGATTTATTTATTCACATTATTCCTTGATATTCTATCATTTATTTCTTTGTCCTTTTTTATGTATTTAGTGCGGAGATGTCTTAGAGCAGAAATCACAAGATTGATGGAAATCTGACTAACACATTACAACGCTGGTCAACATTTGTGTCTTGCCAGTCATATGATTTTCTTTTCCAGATGACATCACATACATGATCACGTACACTCGAGCGTTGGAACTAAGTTTGGGGTTTCTATCCCCGAATCTGCATTAAAAATGAGGAGAGAAAAGTGTTGCTCAGCATGATCTCTGCCCTCCGGATGGACCTGCCTTCTAGGTTTCATACTATTGCACTTGACAAAGGGTAATTCTCCCCAAAATGCGGTGTGCCCTGTACTTATCAATAAAGAGACGTGAGCTGTTGTGAGTGATCTGGAATCCATTATATCCAAGAGCGTAACTGGTCTGTTTTTTGGGGTTATCCGTACCCTCCTCCTTCTGAGTGTATCTGACGGTGTATCTGGGGTCTCTTGAGGCCCAGGGAGGTGTAACAAGAACAAACATTAGTACTCACCTTCCTTCGCCTTCTCAGGGCACCTGCAGGTGTCTCTGGGTCTTCTTGCGCCCTGTCCGGGGCTTCTGGGTGTTACGTCCAGGGTCACTGTTGTGATTGGGCATTACTGGCTGCTCTGAATCAAATCTTCGGTGATCTGAACCTGAAACAACATAAATCTGGTTATAGTGGGTGTAGATCACTTGTCTTGCAGGGGTTACCCATCACTGAAATTTAGTTCTTTTAGAAAATTAAATGTAAAATTCTTTTTTATATTCGGTAATATTGGTCTAATCATTTTTCAGAATAAAATCAATAAAAAATGTAAATGAATAAAATTCTAAATCCTGAATATACCGTTATATGCAAAATACTTATCAACCTAAATGACACGTTCTCCTGACATTGGAAAATCAAATGTATTATTTCATTTATCAAGACCCTACGTTTTGTGATACAACAAATTGTATCATTTTATGTTGCGCAGTTTCTGTGACTCCGGCTTTTATTGCCTCGTATTTTGTTCATATCGTGGCCTTTTGAAGGCGTCCATTAAGATCAGGAGAATTACATTAGCAGGAATGTAATGTAACACAGTTGGAAATTTCCTGTTAAATTAGCTTTACTTACTTTTAATGGATGTTCTAATTGGACGTAGTTATTAATGAAAATATGACACTGTTTGGAAGAACTATCTGTCTGGAACGCTCGCTCAGTTCACTTTTAATTAATTTTTTTTTTTAATCTAAACTTTTCATGGAACTTACATTTTTTCAGGAAGAAAGTAATATGTTCACTAAAAATTTTTGGATAGTAAAGGTAATTAGTTTTTATTTCCCCATTAATTACCTTCCCTGGTATTTTACTCCTTGTGTTATTTTGTAGCATTTTTCAGAGACTTTTATATTGGAAAATATTCTTTTAATGGTTTCTATAGGATACACGTAATAATTTGTCACCACAATAATCTTTGGAGGAGATTTGCAAAGTTAAATGTTCCAGAATTTTTGCTGTTACCTGAATTCTGCAAATCAACCCCACACCTCCAGCTACATGGGTTAGGGTCACCAAAATCTAAAGGTATTTTGGCCTCGTGATTTGGTGCCTCCATTGCCAATCACTCAAGATATCACTGTTTTTGTCAACATACAGAGTTGCTCTTTTTACCAATGGAGTGGGGGGGGGGGGATGTCTGCTTACCTCTTTGCAACAACAGCAATGCCCTTGTTGTTCCAAACAACTCATTAGCATATTGACAGAAACAGCTACATCTTAGCAACATAAGTAGCGACTCACAAGGGCAAAATAACTTTTGGTTCTGGTTAACTTAATCTATCTATTTGCATGTTGAATTCAGGTAATAGACTAACTTCAAGCGAAAATTCTGGAATATTTAACTTATCAAAAAAGAGAGAACACAGTTAAATGCAAGTGACAGTAACCTATCTATATATCTATAAGTATCGGGGTAAGAAGGGGCAGCACAGCGGCTCAGTGGTTACTATTGCAGCCTTGCCCGTCACAAGGGCCACAGGAAACCCACATTGAGTTCCCACCTCGAGGTGACAATGACAAACACTTGTAATGTGCGGAGGAGGGGAGTCACTGGCTGCTAAATAATAAGAAGAGAGAAGATGGCGGAGGCGTCAGTGCGGGATCGGGGTGAGAGCTCACCGGTAAGTCATTTTTTATTTTTATTTTATGTTTCTCACAATTGGTTTCATCCATTTTCCCTGGATACAATTTGTGTTTCTTTGTTTTTGCGGTTCTAAAGTCTAGAACTAGAGATGAGCGAGTAGTACTCCATCGAGTAGGTATTGGATGGAATACTACGGTATTGAAATACTCGTACTCGATCGAGTACCACTCGCTATTCGAATGGAAAAGTTTGATGCAGAACCAGCATTGATTGGCAGAATGCTTTATAGTCGACCAATCAACGCTGGTTCTTCTTCTACCTTTAGAAGTCTTCTCCGTGCAGCGTCCCCGCGGTGTCTTCCGGCTCTGAATTCACTCTGCCAGGCATCGGGCCTGGGCAGAGCCGACTGCGCATGTCCGCTTGTAGTGCCAATGCCTTTATTGTCTTAATGTCTTTATTTTAATATCCGAGAAGATACAAACAAAAATGGAGGGACACTTCTATGTTTTACATATTTTATGTTTTTTTTTGTAATGGCACATTCTACTAAAAAAATAAATGTAAACAGTTTTCTCTCTTATAGGTCCGTTTATCATTTTGTCATTGGGGCTAGAAACTGTGTTGTGGAAATAATGACATGTTCTTACTTACTTACTTTTTAAAATCCCTTTTTGTTTTTGCCTTGTGATTGTGCCCCAGGAGGTCGGAAGAGACATTTTAATATAACACTTGTTTTTTATTCTGCTGTACTTGGGGCCAGACCTTCATTATGGGTTTTTAAAACGCACTTTTGTGTTCTTCACTGTCACGTTTATTTTTGGTATTGGATTTACCCATTTTTTACATGGAAAATTAAAAGTTAATTTTTAAGAAAATCTCAGGAGTGCGAACTGAAACATATTTTCTGCTATTTGACTTACTGTCTACCCTTGGAGTCCGGGACAACACAGCCGTGCACCCTGAAGATTGTATCATAGGTGAGCTACTGCTTTAAATTTTTCTTTTTTCTCACAATATTGATTTATTGAATGTTGGCTCCGGACTTACAATGCAGAGTTCAGATGGGTCTTGTAGGATCCAGAAGTTCATACAGTTCCCGGATCCTGGCAGTCACGTGCTGGGATGGGAGGGGAGCGGTATTATGGCGGTGAACACAGTGTTTGGGAAGGCTGGAGCAGTAATAAATAGTGAACTGTCTGATTGTATATAGATGGTATGGTATAGAGTCATATAGATGGTCCAGGACCAGTTGAGGCTAAGGACCCACATAACAGGGTAAAGTAATAAAGTGCTGTGGCAAAAACCATGGCAGCAAAGTATCGCCACGTCTGCAGCACTTTTCACAGAAAGACCACAGAGATTTCTTCTGCTTCACTTATAGCTATAGAGACACCACTGGCGTTTCCATGGGTATAATTGACATGCTGCGATGGTTTTGGAAATTGCGGCGTGTCTGCAGCAAGGTGTGGATGGGATTCGCTTGCAGTGACTGTAAATCACCTAAAGGGGTTTTCTGGCCTTGTGGACTGCACACTGGCGGTTCTATGGAGTTGCAGCACTTCTATTACTTGTATATGAGCTGCCTGTACGAGATCCCTTTCCACTGCACCATCTTCCTTACACCTCAAGGTTACATATGGGGTTGGGAGTTGTACCCTCAATGACCATATAGTGATGATCTATCCTGTATAGCCCTTCTTTACTTTAATAATCTCGTGGACAATTCCTTTAAGAACATTGATTGTAAATATTATTTAGCATACTTACATATGTATACATAGAGATATTACATTGTATATATTAATATTATTAGAACAGGAAATGACACCACAAAAACTTTCCTAACTTGGAATCCTAATAATAAGTAGCGACCAAATGAGAAGACGTTTGTTTTTATTTATTGACGGCGTTCCGCTGCTAATGTAAGTAATGGCTCCTCCGCTCGTCCATTACTTAAATAACCTCATTCTTTAGTGGAATTTAAAAGCAAACCAATACTTAAAAATTAATGCCCCCTCTTTAATGAGCTTTTCTAATCTCACCGAGCCGCAACAACTAAATGAATTACAAATGTTTTTTTAACAAACACATATTTACTTCTTGTCTCACATCAGGAACCAAATAAATCCAGAAAATCAAAGGAAGAGATAAGGAGTCATCGGCATCACATTAGTATCACAGCCTGAGGAAGCAAATCAAGATACAAAAAGATTGGGATATTTTTATAAATAATGGGAGGAATTTATCAATATCTCTACAATCATTTTCTGATGTGACAATGTGGCATAGTTTTGGTACAAGTCCCCTTCTTGTGGTATAGATGTTCCCCTCCTCCACTCAGCGGCCCAAGCTGTGCCGGGGACACTTTGGCCCAACTTATTTGTTTTAGTTTTCTCCATCTTCCTGACTGGCGCAGGCTTCCATTCCGGCACATGGGACCGTGTCTGATTTATTAAGAGGCTAGAGCCTAGTGATAATTCGGGTGCACCTCGTGCCAATTGGGGCTTTTATTAAGACTGGTGAATGTGGTAAACACCGATCTTATTAAATCTGCCCCATTATCTTGGTGGATACTAGCTGGGGGGTCTTGTTGTTTCATAAAAGCACAAGTGTATATATATATATTATTTGTGGTAGAGAGAAATTTTCCAACACGCCACTGGCACCAACTGGAAGAAAACTTCTCTAATCGTATAGTGTTCTCTGGATGCCGAGTCCATGGCTCACCTGGGCGTCCGTTTTATGAATAGATCGGTTTGTCTGCAGACGGTGAGTGTTGGGTATCTCTGATCCGTTCACCATGTAGATTATAGACCGTCAGCTGATATAACCACTGAGCACCTCCATGACCTGCACAAACCCAGATCCGGCCTGGATAAGATTGTTTCAACATGAAATGGATTAATATAAACCCAAATGATATATAACAAACCGATACCCATAGAAATAATACTGAACTGATAGAGAGGGTCACTTTCCGGAGAGAAGGGGACGTCTAACATCAAATACTTTATTTATATGTTTCTAAAATTAATATCTTTAAATTATCTATAAATTATTATCTTTCTTATATTAATAAAATATATTACAAAAATATTCAGCAAACTCTATCCAATAACAAATACTGTACACTATTGCACTGCAGCGCTGGAGTCCTGGGTTCAAATCCACCCAAGGGCTTCATCTGAATTTGTATGTTCTCCCTGTGACCCTTGTGGGTAATGGGTAAGAACATCTGTGAGGCCGCCGCTGACTCCCCTACCCCTGCACGGGACTGCCTGTGTGAACAGCGAATGTTCCTTAATGTCGTTCTCGTCCTCTGCTTACTCATAGATTGTAAGCTCTTGTGAGCAGGGCCCTCAGTCCCATTGTGTGAAATGACTTTCTTTGTTATGTATCTTTCTGTCTGTATTTGTACCCTACAAATTGTACAGCGCTGCCGAATATGTTGGCGCTATAGAAATAATTTTTTTTTTTAATTATTATTATTATTATTATTATTATTAGAGATGAGCGAACAGTGTTCTATCGAACACATGTTCGATCGGATATCAGGGTGTTCGCCATGTTCGAATCGAATCGAACACCACGTGGTAAAGTGCGCCAAAATTCGATTCCCCTCCCACCTTCCCTGGCGCCTTTTTTGCACCAATAACAGCGCAGGGGAGGTGGGACAGGAACTACGACACTGGGGGCATTGAAAAAAATTGGAAAAAGTCATTGGCTGCCGAAATCAGGTGACCTCCATTTTAGACGAATAGTGGATTTCAAATCCGGGTCATATGAGAATGTGAACTTTGTGACTATGAGACAGGGATAGCTGTACAGGCAGGGATAGCTAGGGATAACCTTTATTTAGGGGGGAATGTTATTAAAAATAACTTTTTGGGGCTCTATCGGGTGTGTAATTATGATTTTTGTGAGATAAACTTTTTCCCATAGGGATGCATTGGCCAGCGCTGATTGGCCGAATTCCGTACTCTGGCCAATCAGTGCTGGCCAATGCATTCTATTAGCTTGATGAAGCAGAGTGTGCACAAGGGTTCAAGCGCACCCTCGGCTCTGATGTAGCAGAGCCGAGGCTGCACAAGGGTTCAAGCGCACCCTCGGCTCTGATGTAGGAGAGCCGAGGGTGCACTTGAACCCTTGTGCACCCTCAGCTCTGCTACATCAGAGCCGAGGGTGCGCTTGAACCCTTGTGCACACTCTGCTTCATCAAGCTAATAGAATGCATTGGCCAGCGCTGATTGGCCAATGTATTCTATTAGCCTGATGAAGTAGAGCTGAATGTGTGTGCTAAGCACACACATTCAGCTCTACTTCATCGGGCTAATAGAATGCATTGGCCAGCGCTGATTGGCCAGAGTACGGAACTCGACCAATCAGCGCTGGCTCTGCTGGAGGAGGCGGAGTCTAAGATCGCTCCACACCAGTCTCCATTCAGGTCCGACCTTAGACTCCGCCTCCTCCGGCAGAGCCAGCGCTGATTGGCCGAATTCCGTACTCTGGCCAATCAGCACTGGCTAATGCATTGTATTGGCTTGATGAAGCAGTGCTGAATGTGTGTGCTTAGCACACACATTCAGCTCTACTTCATCGGGCTAATAGAATGCATTGGCCAATCAGCGCTGGCCAATGCATTCTATTAGCGTGAACTGAGTTTGCACAGGGGTTCTAGTGCACCCTCGGCTCTGCTACATCAGATTGCTACATCTGATGTAGCAGTGCCGAGTGTGCATCAGATGTGTAGTTGAGCAAAACTGACTCAGCACTGCTAAGTCTGCATTCGCATAGGAATGCATTGGCCAGCCTTCGGCCAATCAGCGCTGGCTCTGCCGGAGGAGGAGGAGTCTAAGGTCGGACCTGAATGGAGACTGGTGTGGAGCTATCTTAGACTCCGCCTCCTCCAGCAGAGCCAGCGCTGATTGGTCGAGTTCCGTACTCTGGCCAATCAGCACTGGCCAATGCATTTCTATGGGGAAAAGTTAGCTTGCGAAAATCGCAAACTGACAGGGATTTCCATGAAATAAAGTGACTTTTATGCCCCCAGACATGCTTCCCCTGCTGTCCCAGTGTCATTCCAGGGTGTTGGTATCATTTCCTGGGGTGTCATAGTGGACTTGGTGACCCTCCAGACACGAATTTGGGTTTCCCCCTTAACGAGTTTATGTTCCCCATAGACTATAATGGGGTTCGAAACCCATTCGAACACTCGAACAGTGAGCGGCTGTTCGAATCGAATTTCGAACCTCGAACATTTTAGTGTTCGCTCATCTCTAATTATTATTACACTTATGTGTTCACTTTGGTTGCGGAGAGGATGAAATATTGGGATATTAATGCTCTGATGGTTTCTGAACCACTCGGATTTCTCTGACACTTCTTTCCTATTCTTAGATCCCTCTTTCGTGCTATTATTGGTGGATCAGGATGTCGCCATTGCTATCGCACTTCCTAGTGGTAATATATATATATATACCTCGCCAATTACATCCAGTTCTTTTATATAGCATACACAAGCTTTCTATAAACTAAAATATGCCAACCCCCCCCTACACACACACACATACACACACACAAATCTAACTTTTAACATTAATAAATACGATTTTAATGTCCAAATGTTAAAGGGTTTTAACGGACTAAAATAATTGATGATATCCTGAAGATAGATCCTCAATATCAGATGAGTGAAGGGCTGACACCCCCATCGATCAGCTGTTCTCAGCAGCAGATACACAGAGAATGGAGCAGGAAGCAGACAGCGCTGTCCTCTTGTAGTGGCTGAACTGAGTTACTGCAGCTTAGGGCCACTACACAGAGGACAGCACCGTCTGCTCCCTGCTCCTTTCTCTGTGTATCTGCTGCTGAGAACAGCTGATCGGTGGGGTGCTGGGTGTGGGATCTTTATCCTTTGGATGGGTCATCACTATTTTTAGCCTGGAAAACCCATTTAAATGACCTGTGACAAAATTCCTCTCCTTTTAACAGCCAAATCTGTAACTCCACTACTGTATGTCCATAAATCTACAAACCGGTGAGAAAAATAAAACATTTCATGTGATCAGAATTGTCAGCAGTTCCTATAAATGAGTGTGAAAAGGATCCAAAGATTAAGGAAATTCTCTCCCAAATTGGTAAGTTTATGGGTGTGTCCTGGGCAGGAAGGGGCAGGCCTGGGCTCAAAACCTGGGCGGGGCTAAAGTGTCCTGGGTTTTTATGGAAACCATGAGTTTTCTATGTATATGAAATTAAATATGAATTGTATCACAGCAACTCATTGGTGACCTCTGCAGATTGATATAGAGATGGAGGAGCTGAGCAGACTGATGTACAGTTTGGGAAGGAATGTTTTATGACATGTTGGCATTTATTTAATTTTTTTATTTTTATTTTTTTAAATCCGATGAAATCTATCACTTTTTTCTTACATCTTTCTGTTTTTCTGATTGTAGATTTTCTATGCTATCAGTGTCCATGTTTATGGGGCGCCCATGTAGTCTGAGCTTCTCCTCTGATCTGATAACAGCAGTAACATAATTACCAGTGACACATTCCCTTTAATGCTCTGCCCATTCCTAGTTTAGGAGTCCAGTGGGCGGTCCTACCCAGGATTGAGGCTGAATAACTAAATGATAAATAAATTATTATATTAAGTTTCGCTCCTCGTACTCTGTCCCGTGCCGCCTGCACATCGCTCTGCATTGTCCCCATGTCCGGCTCCCTTTACGCCCGCTCTGATACATATAGAAGTGTAGCTAATATTTATCCATCTGTCTAATTCACATGTAACCTGTCGCCATACGATGACTCTTCTCACTCTCGTAAGACGTCTGTTTTTATCATTTTATGTCTTGCGTTTTCCGTTGTGTTTGTTAGAAGCCGCTATTTCTAAGGCCGATAAGAGCCCAGACCTCGCAGACAGTCCTGATAGATGGAAGCGACAAACGCCATTGCTTTTGTTTCATGTACAGCCTTATGGAAAAACTAATTACATTTTCTTCTGGGTAAATTCCGCGTCCCCGTACTAGCGCAGCGCCGGCACATGACAAGGAACACGGGCAATTAGGTTGAATGTGAAACCTGGTTATTCCTTAGATCTCATTACATCTTACTTAGAAAAGCTATAATTTGATTGGTGGAAAATTAAGGCGTCTTCTCATGGGTCATTTTATCTTTCTGCAACAATAATTCTTGTCTTAATTAAAAATTGATCTGGTGTCTTAAAGCAAATTTATTATTGCTGCAATCTATCACCTACAGACAGATAATCTGGTTCTTACCCCGCACCTGATTAAAAAAAACTCTGTCACGCATTGTCTTCTATTCCGCCATTGATTTGAATTAATAGTTATCCCGGCATCGGAACAGGAGGAGAATGTTCCAAAAGTGAAATTAATAGACATTGTATTCTACAAACACACATAAGATTCATACACCATATCTATATGTACAGAATATCTATATATGCCATATCTATATATACCATATCTATATACACCATATCTATATACAGCATATCTATATACACCATATCTATATGTACAGAATATCTATATACATCATATCTATACGTACCCATTATCTATATACACCATATCTACACTCACCGGCCACTTTATTAGGTACACCTGTACAACTGCTCGTTAACACTTAATTTCTAATCAGCCAATCACATGGCGGCAACTCAGTGCATTTCGGCATGTAGACATGGTCAAGACAATCTCCTGCAGTTCAAACCGAGCATCAGTATGGGGGGGAAGAAAGGTGATTTGAGTGCCTTTGAACGTGGCATGGTTGTTGGTGCCAGAAGGGCTGGTCTGAGTATTTCAGAAACTGCTGATCTACTGGGATTTTCACGCACAACCATCTCTAGGGTTCACAGAGAATGGTCCGAAAAAGAAAAAACATCCAGTGAGCGGCAGTTCTGTGGGGGGCGGAAATGCGTTGTTGATGCCAGAGGTCAGAGGAGAATGGCCAGACTGGTTCGAGCTGATAGAAAGGCAACAGTGACTCAAATAGCCACCCGTTACAACCAAGGTAGCCAGAAGAGCATCTCTGAACGCCGCACAGTACGTCCAACTTTGAGGCTACAGATGGGCTACAGCAGCAGAAGACCACACCGGGGGCCACTCCTTTCAGCTAAGAACAGGAAACTGAGGCTACAATTTGCACAAGCTCATCGAAATTGGACAATTGAAGATTGGAAAAACGTTGCCTGGTCTGATGAGTCTGGATTTCTGCTGCGACATTCGGATGGTAGGGTCAGAATTTGGCGTCAACAACATGAAAGCATGGATCCATCCTGCCTTGTATCGGTAACGGTTCAGGCTGGTGGTGGTGGTGTCATGGTGTGGGGAATATTTTCTTGGCACTCTTTGGGCCCCTTGGTACCAATTGAGCATCGTTGCAATGCCAAAGCCTACCTGAGTATTGTTGCTGACCATGTCCATCCCTTTATGACCACAATGTACCCAACATCTGATGGCTACTTTCAGCAGGATAATGCAATGCCATGTCATAAAGCTGGAATCATCTCAGACTGGTTTCTTGAACATGACAATGAGTTCACTGTACTCCAATGGCCTCCACAGTCACCAGATCTCAATCCAATAGAGGAGCATCTTTGGGATGTGGTGGAACGGGAGATTCGCATCATGGATGTGCAGCCGACAAATCTGCGACTGCAACTGTGTGATGCCATCATGTCAATATGGAGCAAAATCTCTGAGGAATGCTTCCAGCACCTTGTTGTATCTATGCCACGAAGAATGGAGGCAGTTCTGAAGGCAAAAGGGGGTCCAACCCGTTACTAGCATGGTGTACCTAATAAAGTGGCCGGTGAGTGTATATACACAACATCTATATACACCATATCTATATACACAACATCTATATACGCCATATCTATATACACCAAATCTATATACACCAAATCTATATACACCATATCTATATACACCATATCTATATACACCGTATCTATATACACAACATCTATATACACCATATCTATATACACAACATCTATATACACCATATCTATATACACAACATCTATATACACAACATCTATATACGCCATATCTATATACACCATATCTATATACACCATATCTATATACACCGTATCTATATACACAACATCTATATACACCATATCTATATACACAACATCTATATACACCATATCTATATACACAACATCTATATACACAACATCTATATACGCCATATCTATATACACCATATCTATATACATCATATCTATTGTATATACACATCTATATATAAATAGTATCTATTCTCTCTCTATATACACTCCATCCCTCTCTTTCTCTCTCTCTCTCTCTCTCTATATATATATATACCTACTAGCTGGTACCCGCGACTTGGTCTGCGGTGATTGTAGCAGTGGGTATATACAGGCGCGGGTAAGGTTTTGTACTGTGTATAAGGGATGGGATATGAAATGTAACTGTGTATCTTGTTGTTGCTGTAATTCAGAGAATCCGTGAGACTTTTGTGTTGCAGTTACTTTGTATTTGAGCTGCTATATATACGGTGTTGGTATAATCTGTACATAGTGTCTTTGGGACAGAGGGATTTGAAGTTAATATTCCTCGATATACGGCATTGTATGAGTTGTTATTTTCTGCCAGTAGTGTGTTGCCATATTCTGACAGCCGTCACTTTTTTATTTGTCTGTGTCGGGGGATGTCTTTTTTTCGGGGCTGGGTGTAGTTTTTAGTTGTTGCATTTTCGGGACATGCTATTGGTTTGATCACTTTTGATTGATATTTGTATGATAATGAAAATAGTGAAAAAACAGCGGTTTTGGACTTTTCAGTATGTTTGCCGCTACGGCGTTAAGTGCCCAGGCAAAATATTTGTCTAGCTTTGTAGAGCGGGCGATTTCGGATGCGGGGATACCTAACATGTATGTGTTTCACGGTATTTAATTACTTTTATATGTATTCTAGGGAAAGGGGGGGGATTTGAATTTGTAATACTTTTTATTTTTTTATTTTATTTTATTTTCCTTCTTTTTTGTTTTTGTATTTGCATTTATTAGACCGCCTAGGGGTATTGACATGGGTGGGCGGTGTCGCGGATTGTCAGAGCGGTGGGGGTCGGCAAACATGGCTGCTCCGGAGCGTTAAAGAGAACCTCCTGGAGTATCGGTAAGGTGAGGGGCAAAGTGGTAAAGTCTATGTATATGTGATTGTGTGGGGTTAGGGGCGAGGCTGTAGAGGGCAATATGAATTTTGGGGCTTGCTATGGTCCAAAGTGTGTGAGATTGCAGAGATGGTGGTGTGAGTTTGGGTTTTGTGGGGGTCCTGGCACAAACGTATGTGCGCTATTGTGACGAAAAGTAGCCTATTGCGCAATCGGGTGTATTAACTATGTTTGTAGAAAATTTCAGCCAAATCGGTCGAGCGGGTTTTGCGTGATTGAGGAACAAACATCCAAACTCACAAACCCACAATTTATAATATTAATAGGATATACTCTCCCTCTCTTTCTCTCTCGCTCTCTATATATACACCTATATACTCTCCCTCTGTTTCTCTGTCTGTAAACTGTCTCAACTTTTCAACTTTGACTGTTCTTGCTGAATTTTTTCCCCCTAATTTAATTTTCTTCTTAACCCCTTAAGTGCACAGTTTTTGAATGCATCGATGAATACGGACTTTTTTGCTTTTTAAATTTTTTTTGCCTATTTTTTTTAAATATAAAAACAAGTTTTAAATTTATAAATAGAATTTTTAAACCCGATGCTACATAACACGTCATTGTCTTTCTTTATTTGTTTTTGCTCTGTTTTCTCTGCTCAGACACACAATGCACAATGTACTGAGTTCTCCAGACCTCACCCCATGACAAGGACAACAGTACTGAGCAGAAAACACACAGAAGAAGCCCTTGTGTATTACACGCAGCGACTACAGGTGACGTCTACTCTGATGGCAGCCATTCTCTGAGCTCATCTTCTCCATTGGGCCCAAACCATCATAAATACATAAATCCAGCCCCAACTCATCTGTGCACTCAAATATTTTAGGCTCCTCGCCTTTCCCTATTTCCCTCCATCCTGGGGCCCTAATACTGTGCCCGCTGTACTGCCCAGTGCCCTCAAATACTTCACTATAGAAATAATATCATCAGATATTGTAAGCCCTCGCGGGCAGGGCCCTCTACCCCACTGTGCCAGTCAGTCATTGTTAGTATTATATCTACCTGTATATTCTGTGTATTGTATGTAACCCCCAAATGTAAAGCACCATGGGATTAATAGTCCTATATAAATAAATAAATAAATAAATAAATAATAATAATAATAATAATAAAAAAGATAGTCACCCTAACAATGCTAGTGCCACACAGAGAGTGCCCCATAATACCCTCACCTAGCAGAGAGTGCCCCATAATACCCTCACGACAACTGCTACCTTGGCTTAGATTTGTATTGTGACACAGAACCTCCCGCTACGACCCAGAATTATGGAGAGTCCTGAGCTTGGGAGTGCGGGAAGATACTGGAGTAATTATAGGAAACCTCTATAAGCACAGGGAATATATCAGCTCCATACTGAGTTTGTCCTTGCTCAGATTTGAATCCAGGACCCCAATGTCCAGGAAGAGATGGAACACAAATGCCTCTCCAAGATACCAGCGCCAGCCAAACTATAGACATGGCTTAATCTGTGTGTAAAGTCCAGTGTTTTCTTGGGCAGAGTACCAGTAAATTGATGCTAGGATTACAGTAACCTCAACCTGTCCATTGTTCTGGTTCATCGAAGAGCAAAAACAATGTATAGACGGACTGCTATGATAGTGGTGAAATACAAAGACTGACAGACCCCATCAGCTATAGTGGGAACCATCGAGTGTCCGTTCTTTTAAACTGAAATTGCTGAACGAAAAGTTGGACATGCCTGGCTTCCAGTGATTTTGCATGCACACTAACACAGAGTCTCTAATGGAGACTCCAACACAAATTTGAACATAGTCTTACTAACAAAAACCCTTTTCCACCATTGCAGCCATTTGTACACGCTCAGAGTGCTATGGGGGATGGGATTCTTCTCTTGCTGCCCCCTTGGCGGACGCAACATCTCTAGGTTTTATGATGGATCCTGCTCTTCTCCTGCTGCTTGTACACACAGTAGAGTGCGGTCAGTCATGAGAAACAGAGTTGGAAGGAGAAGGCCTCCAGCCCCCAAATTGAGACTATAAGAATCAACACAATAGGAGCTGGGTTGTATATTAGTAAGTTTACAATGCCCAAATGTATTATTCTCTGCATAACCCCTTTAAATCACAGCCCTCTAATAACATTGACACGACTCTGCTTCAGTCTATACAGAAAAGCTGCGGAAACAGGAAATGTCAGCCAACAAGCCAGCTGTGTGTCCTGGACGGGATAATGGCAACTCCAACATCTTTCCAATTATATTTAACATTTCATTTAGCAAATTAAAACAGCTCCAGTTCTGACTACGACAGCGGCTTAAACATTGGATGATGTAATAGGGGAATTGGATTCTACTGTAAAACATCCTATGTGATGAGTGCACGCTCAAGACCAGGTCAACCTGAGGTTATGCAAAGATGGAAATGTTTGCAAGAGAGATGAGCAATTAGTTACATGGTTTATGCTTTAGAACAAATTGTGAACATGTGAACAATTTAGAGTGCACTGGTGGCTCATAAAAGCCTGACATAAAAGTGAAATCAATAAATTCCACAGATCAGTCACTAGAACAAAACAAATGATGTTTGCAGTTTTGCTGTTGTTGGAATCACATGCTTTCATTTGGCTATCCCGTTAAATTAAAACAATCAATTACTTTTAATTAAAACATTGTTCTATGCAATTTCCTTGGAAACATCTACACTGCAGAAAATCCGTCCTGGCCATGATAATCAATTTCAATGGGAAGAAATTGTAAAGTTCAGAACTGAACAGGATAAATGGAGAGGTGGAGGAAATCGGATTTACATGTATTGTAAGAAGCGCAGGATGGTAAGTATGTTACAAATATATAATAAATGTGCGGCTCATTAATAGAGAACCTTCTATCCTCGTGTTAATTATTTATACTGTCCGTACGTTACTTTATTGTTTATGTGGAGATGAGCAACACAATTGGTTACAAATAAAATTTGATCAAAATTTTAGAGTCCAAAATTTTTGAAAAACAAAATTTTTTAAATCTGATTTGGACAAATTGCTAACAATGGCGGAATTACTTTCAGTTAATCCCCTGGCACTCCTGGTGGGGTAAGTTTTGGGTCTACCACCAGTTTAGTCACTCACTAGAATTAAGGCTAGAACTTCGCAGCACATGGCATCACCAGCAAGTCCTTCAAGTGGAACAATCCCTGAATTGCAACATGACTTCAGGGTTAAGAAAAATTTGGAGACACCCTTCAATTAAATTCCCAGCTCTGTACACCCATCTATGAGATGAAGAAAGGATCATTATCTGTGGCTTCTGTTCTGGTGGACCAGACAGTCCACATATTACAGAGCCTGATCTTCACTGGCACTACATTTGCAACTTCAACTGGCGTTAATAGATGGTCGCCCGGAGTTTTTGAAGATGGTGCCTGATGCATTACAAAAAGGGGTTGTCTTTAGGAGAGCCCTTTGAATCCCGACCTACTTGTATCACTTATAATACTGATGTCTTTAGATGTGCCAGAGATTAACTGAGTTTGTTATGAGTTTTCCAAACATCCCAAGTTCAGTTGAACCCATCACACATGGATCAATATTGTACTCTGGGATCACTTCAATGCCTAGTTATACTCACCTCTCCTGGGCTCCCCTTTAACATCCAAAGCTTTTGACCAAGTGTCGTTCCATTGGCACAACTCTTGCAAGGACCAATCCCAAGCTCAGTGGCCCAGTGACATCACCCAGGATGACATAAGAGGACCAGATGCTCCAAGGGATCCCTGGAATGGTTGGGGATGGTGATTAGGACTGTCTATTACATTTCTGCCCCTCCCCTGTCCCAGAATATAATACTTACACCTCCGGTTTGTAAACTGGCGAGCAAACCTCGTGAATATTTACTAAACAAATCTCACAAGATTCACCGATCTCTACCTAGAAGACATTGCTCTTGTGTGACTGTTCCTGGTTGGACCCTATAGCCGTGTCTGGTGTAATCTAATCATATCACACATTACACATGGATCGTTGGCCGTGCCAAAATATTGCACTGTGCAGAAAATCGCAGCATTACAAGTCTTTAGCGCTATTTACTTAGAGGACCCTTTAATGTTCAGCTCAAAAGGAAAATAAATGTGAACCATTCTGGGCAGATAATACAAAGTACACGCACTTCATATGACTTCCCATAATCCCCAGCAAAACCATTCTTCATATGCACACCCTCTAAACACCTGTCAAGGGAATAAGAAAGTGAGATTACAGACATACATCTCCAGGCTGTGAGATTAGAAGGTTCTTATCTGCTTACAATTATAAACTAGAGCGAGCACCAACAAGTAATATTCTTATGGTCGCCCTCGAGAAAGAAGGAAAACTGTTTCACAAGCCTAATGAGGTGTGTATGCATTAGGGAAGCCGTTACCATATTTCTTCCAGTGTTTCATATTATATTGTGAGACACCAAAAAGATTCTGCAAGATTAAAAATCCTTCCAGTGATGTCTTATCTGGGAAAATGTGAATATTGGCAAAGTGGAGCCCAGCAGCGAACCGGAGGCCAGCTAACAGTTTGGTGTATTAGGTCTCATCTTATTCTATCAAATCCAGATTTTTTGGGAGGTTGCACTTAAAATACCCAATAAATGAGATTAAATAAAAAATATATCATGTACTGTGACCTTACTTAGTCTTGGAAATGGTTCCGTTCCTCTCCCTTCCCCGTATCCGTGTGCCGTGGTAGTGTCCAGAAGGGTTCTAGATTTGCTGTGAATACGTAACCTTCACAAATCCCTGCCAATGGATGAAAATATCTTCATGCCTTTAAAAGCAAAAGACCATTTCTGGCCCCATGTTGTGAGCCACAGCTGAAAAACGCAGCAGAAAAGACTGTACTAGAGATTCATCGCGATTTTTTCTGCAGTGTTTTTCACAGAGAGTCGGCAGGGTGTTCCTATTATACCTGTAGGGAAACTGCAAGTGTTTCCATAGCTATAACTGACATGCTGAAATTTACAGAAATGCAACGGTTTTGTAATCGTAGCATTTCCACTGCAGATTTTTTTCTGCAATGTGTGGTCTTACCCTTATTATAATCTTGCTCATGATTTTACATCAGTTGCGCTGCCAACAACCTTCTAAGTCTACCGCAAGAAAACTGCACCCGTTCTCCTCTACCATCAAATATTTGATATTTTTTGACTACCTGTATAAGAAATCCTGAAATCTTCCAGTCTTCACACTTGCCTCTTGCATTATTCTGATACATCCTTCACTTTTCAGTTTGGACTGAGGCATCGTAAGCAGAGTCATCTCAGGATCATTATAAGGGAAGGGATGGCAGATGATAACCTGATAGTAAATAAGGGAAAGTAGCCACAAAATACACATAAAGCTCAGAAAAAATATAAATAAAGGGAGTATGCCTGGACACCGCGCTGTATTCTGATTAGGACAGCGTATTCTTAGGTAAAGCAGTCTGATTATGTGCCAAGTATCTCACAGTGGTCCAGGCTTGGTAATAAGTCTGACCCTCCTTAGACACTTTGATCTAAATTTTTGCTGCCTCTTGGTTGACCTGGAGGGAATGACTATTGCATTGATCACTTTTTATTCAAATCAGAGGCGAAACAGTGAAAAAAATGACAGCTTGGCAATCACCGTGCAGGAAAAATATTTTGTAAGTTTGTAGACCGGGCATTTTCGGACACAGGGATACCCAATGTGTATATGTATCACAGGAATATTGTACTTTTATATGTATTCTAGGGAATGGGGGTGATTTAGAATTTTTTTTTAATATATATATATATATATATATATATATATATATATATATATATGTTTTCATTTTTTTTTACTATGTTATTATCCCCCTCCCTTAGGGGGCTGGAACTGGAAATCATTTTGATTGCAAGCTCCATAGACTGCAATACAACTGTACTGCAGTCTATGGGAGATTCTATAGAGGCTATGGGAGACTCTATGGGAGACCTATGGGAGACTCTATAGAGGCTGGTCATAGACCAGTTGCAATAGTAATTTTCCTGTGACCGGCTTTCTGTAGGCTCCTGGCTGTCACAGGAACAGGATAGCTCATGCAATCGCGAAGGAGTCATCCTGCAACAAGAAAGGTATGAGAGCTATTTGCACACTTTAGAGTAATAATGCCCACAAACAGAGTGGACTCTGATCATGGGCTTTAGCTCCGGGTCTCTGCTGTACATTACAGTGGAGACCAGATAGCTATGGAGCAGAATGACCACCATCATCTTTACAGACCTGGCATCTTCTGTAATAGCATGCCGGATGCAGGGATGGGTTCTCTGAGACATCCTGTCCTCGCAGCCCAGGGCCCGCACATTGTCCTACTCCTGCTGCTGCAGGAATCCAGCGGTGGCAGGAGTGGGGTAATGCTGCGACCCCGCTCTTCCACTCCCCCCCACCAAAACACCCCAAATTTGGACTATAAGACACCCGCCTATTTTCCTCCCAAATTTTAAGGGGAAAAAATGTGAAGCGAGTGATGTAAGTGAAGATGAGTATATTGTTCTGATCCTCCTCGTGGTGTCCATTGTTCTCTTTTGGTCTCTTTGTTGATTTCATGAGCCCGGAGTTACCCCTGAGGCCTGAGATTGGGCTTCAGCAGTGACATGGGCAAGCCAAGCATCATTCAGGACGTCTCCTCCTCTCTTACTTTGGGGTTTGAAGAGACCTCATATTATGATAACCAGAACCCGAGACGAATCCCAAATTATTCAGTTTCACTAAAAAACAAACCGTTTGGAATATTTAGGTTGAAACTGGCTGAATCTACATTTGGATTTAATAAAAAAATCTAAGGTTTTACAATAATCAATTAAAAAATGACAAATGTTCTGTTTTAGCTTAAAAATATTTCGTTATAAAATCCAAGACTTTGGGGAATATAAAGACACAAAGTATTTGGAAGAGGGAACTTCAGGTCTCCCATGAAGATGTTAATGTGCCGTATGCATTACATAAATATATAAATGTTATAAATATGCATGGTAATTAAATATACAGATTTAAAGTAAGTCTTGCAATTATACATTTCTTCTGATCACAATTACCTCAATAGAAATCTGCATATAATCAAGCGGAAGAGCAATCAGTTGTCAATCTACGGGAGATTGTAGTTTTCAATCACACGGCGTCTTCCGCTCTTCCAGCATTGTCAGCGCCAATATAATATCGCTTTCTGAATAAAAGTTACGGAATTGGACAGAAAATGGTGCAAACAACTGCAAACGCCGAAATATTTTGTCATATGAATTGTTTTACTATCATAATCAGATTCTGAGCCGAGGAGACGCATTACCAAACAGAGATGTTCTCGGGGAGTTCAGATCTATACAGAGAGGGCAGAAGGATAACCCTAAAAATAAGAAGGCCACGGCCACATCGGGGTTGGAATAGGGGGGAGAATCGCGGCATCTCTGGCATAAAAGAATAAAAAAATAACATCTCAGGAATATTTAAAATAGATTGATATCATATCTCACTACTATTACCTGGGAAGAATATGCAAATATGTTTCCCAAGATGTAAAAAGGGAGACAGTGCCTCTGTATGCCGCCCTCTAGGGGAACATCATGCCTGACTTACCCACAAGCATTTGCTGCAATGATGTGAGATCGCACATGGGTAATTCTGGCATGATGTTCAAGGGGCTTCCCATAGAGGGCAGTATACAGAGGCACTGTCTCCCTTTTTACATCTTGGGAAACAGATTTCCATATTTTTCCCATGATCCCCCACAGTGGAGCGAAAATGGCTTTGCAAGACTCCACACACCTACAAGGTGGTTTCTCTCTAAGGAGTACTATTACCTGAACATATACTATATAGAGATGGGTGAACTGAAAAAAATGGAGTTTCATCTCAAGTGATCTAATATGGCCTCCACATTATGCTCTGGGGTCTCTTCAGACCCCACAGTATAACAGGAGGTAGCTTTCATCCTCACCTTCTGTTACCTCTTTTAGGCCTCCTCGTGGTTTTCGGTGCTCTGCTGGTGATGTCTTGCACCTGGGGTCACCACTGAGGCCACCAAGGATAACATGGGAACATCTAGCCTAGTGACACCCAATCACAGACCTCTGCAGTGACCCTGAGCACATGACATCACCAGGAGAACGCCTTAATATATTCGGGGGTTTGCAGAGCGCGTTCTACATCGTGCTTCATGGTTCAAGCCATTTTAAGTTGTGGTTCATGCCAAACTTGTTGTTCGACCCAAAACCCCCCAAATCATGGACATGAGTCACCTGAACTCGAACATGTACAATAACTCAGTATTACTAAATATTTAACATTGTTTTTTTAATTTCATTACCATTTTATCATTTTTCAATCCTTTACATTTTCCCTGTTCCGTGCGGGCTCTCTGTAAAACAAAGATGAACAAGTCACTCCAGAGAGAGCGAAGACCATCAATGGAGCCATCAGGGCATGATCAAAAAGTAATCAGCCCTCGGAGCTAAGCCATTGTCATACCGAGTCAGATGACTCATGGACCGGAGTAATGGAAGGATTGTTTGTCTTTTCTTAAACAAAGCCAACTAGGACAGATCAATTTGCAATATTCTTTATTCGAGTCTACAAAGTGGAAACTTAAAAGAAGAACATAAAGGGCCGCTCTCTATGAACTTAACAAATCAATAAGCATCAATGATGAAGGAGAGAGAAAAAACAACTTTTAATTTCTCGAGGAGTTCCATCCACTTCTCCAAAGCCGGAGTGACATTTGTTCTCATCAGGTTCTTCTTGACTTTATTCATCATAGTCGGATCTTCGGGGCTGTGAACATTGGGAAATAAAATGAGGTTTTAGATGATCATTTAATGATATTACCTTAAAAAACTGCTTAATATGGTGTTTTTTTTTTTTTTTCCTCATTTACAAGTTCTTCTGTCGCCCCCTCAGCTTTCAATATTTGCATTACAAAATTAAATATTTGCAGCGAGACCCCGAGCGATCATCGCCAGGCTGCAGGTTTTAGTTGTGGCGTTTGGATGACATTTGTGCTGCTGTTGTCACAAGCAGAGACCAAAAGAACTATAAAACTTATATAAACACCCGAATAAACAAGTTAAAAAATGACCCCTTAAACTTGTATTGGGTCAATCAGGCTGCAAAAATGGGCTAAAATAATTCCCTGTACCTGACGTGTGTGTCCAATGACTCTCATTGCTCTAAAAGCCACCATAAATCGCTTCTATTACACGTCCGTTTTTCAGTGCGTTGCACGGGGCGTAACGCTACGCTGTAATCGCAGCCACTCCATGTACTACCTTAGATTCGGGTCCTTCAGGTCCTTACCTGCCTATAGATTCTGGACCAGAATGTGATTTTTCTCCTTCCCTAGTTGTCGCAGTAGTTATTAGTCTCGACCATATCGCGATTCTTCTAATACTTGGCTTCTGTTTCCATTTCTGCATTAACCCCACGAGTTACATAAAATACCAGATCAGATGTTTTTATTCCTAAATTACATTAGAACCTTGACTAACCCTACTCCTATCCCATGACCGTATAGAATAAAGCATAAAGGGTTCCCTGCGGTCGTCTTCGTGCCGTTCCCATTACAATCACATAATGGTTCTGTATTCCCCGTCATATACACTTGGGCGATGTTAACAACATGTAAATATATTTAATACCAGAATCTATGGATTTTGCTTTTATGATAAATTTGCTCGCGTGATATTTGGGTCTTATCAACCACATTGAACAGTTTTCTGGGTGAAAAAATCTTTAGAACAGCCAAAGTCCAATAAAGTACAATCGTGTTATTCAGAGAGCGAGATTTTCTCACACTGCCATCTTTGCCCCGGGCGAGCTTACAATGTGTAGACTTTGCACTGTCTATAGTGTGGGAATAAATATGTATTTCCTGCTGAAAGTCTTCTATATCAAAATAACCTTCACTTGGATATTCTCAGCTTGAAGATTTGTAAATGGAAATAGGGAAGTGGATTCCATTGTTACCAATATAAAATGTGCCAGTCACTTCTGTCTCTCTAGTTACGTCTTGGCGTATAGATAGGTAGGGAGCAAAGTAAAGAAAAACAGCTGTACCCCAAAATATATTGTTCAGGCCAGGGGTGTGGTCATGGGTCCTGGATTGAGTCCCCGCTCCTTATTGCACTCTGACCCCTAGGCCCACCTGCCTTATCCTGTGCAATGGCAAAGCATTTGGTGTTGGGCTCATGTAGTATAAGATTGGGCCAGGACAGGGCAGATTATTTGGCAATGCTACTTACACCATCTATATTACTATGCATGGTATATATATGGTTATTGTGCTTTTTGTGAGAGTATTCCTTTAGGGCAAGGCTAAACATGATGTGGCTGATAAAGCTTGCGGCCATGGTTTTCTGGGTGTCCATGTGTTTTCAGCTAGTTTAACCCCAAACAATGTGAGCTTTCCTATGATGAGGGCTCTGGCATGTGGCAGCTTGTAACACGTATGTGTCCAGGCTTGGACTGGCCCATAGAGAGGAGGTGAATCCCCTGATGGTCCTGAGAACCAGAGGCGTCACCATAAAGTATGACATTTATCACTATAATCAGGCGTGGACTGGCCTATAGGTGAACAGGTCAGTCCCCAGATGGGCCCCTGGGGCAGTTGGGCCCCAACTTACCCCGGCATGGCACAATATACTCATAGTACTTCATACAGACACTCAGACACATACCAACTCTAGTATATTAGGTAGATTATTAAAGAAACTACCTATCTGTGTCCCATCTTCTCAATCACTCTGCAGGGGCCACAGTCGTCTTACAGTTTTTTTTTCTAAGGACTGATAACCCCATATCACAGAATTAAGAGGATCTTAGTTAAAGGCAAGAGCCAAGCGGAAGACGAATGACAGGACTCTGGGCAGAAACAATCAACGGCAGCAAAATAAAATGATTCAATTTAGGAATTTGCCAATCAGTGTCCAGTAATATTCACATGTAGCTGCACACGGCCGCAGTCCGATACTTTGTGTCTTCTCTAAATTCTGCCTCATATGTATCTGCAGTATGTACTGCCTAAATACCCTGCATCATGGGAGCGTTCCCTGGCGCAGGGCAGCATGTGGCAGCTGGCGCATGTATTAGGCCATGTATGAGCTCAGTGACTATATACTGCAGCAGTGCTAATGTAACAGCAAGTTGTAACTATATCCCAATATACAATCTAGGAACTCTCAGATGAGCCCCCTATGGATTAGAGTTTGCCATTGTTCCCTGACATGCACCACTTGGCACCAGTCTCTTGGATTTTTTGCCTTCCATCCTGTTGGACTTGTTGGACCTGTGTCGTCATTCATTCTTGTCCTATGTTACCTATGAATCAGGGACTGGGGATTTTTTTTATTTATTTCTTTTTATTTTCCCGTGGTCTTGTTACTTATTAAATGATTAATTATTACTGCTACTACTAATTCTTATCCGCATACTTCTCATGATTAACCATTTACACAGCATTCGCTCATTGTGATTTTGCAAATTGTTCCTGAAAATTCTAGTAAGAAATCCATCCAAAAAAAATCCATTTCAGTCCTTGAAATCTCTCCCCCGCTGTCGCACTTTTGTTGCATTAAATGCTTGACCAGTTTTCAGAATGTCACTTAAACACAGCTTCTTAAATCCTCTGCGCCCCTTGCACAGCCAGACGGGAGCACGAGGGTATTTGGCGTATTTTTAGAAGATTTCAATGATAATAGTGGTGGGATCTACAATAATCACTATTTACAATTGAGTAGTACAGTCATGCTACATTTGGCACTAAAGTATCTAACAGCAGATTTTATGAGATGAACTTACTGCGCTCTATAGAGAGCCAGATAAATGAGCTCGCCATGGGAGGAGAGCGCGAGGACACTCACAATCAGATATTTAACACTCCTTATCAATTATGGGAATTTTTGTTCTCTCTCTGGTAGGAAACACAGGATTTTACTGCTGTGTTTGAAGTTCACTTCCAATGCCCTCTGATAGAAGTGCTTTTATCTCCTAAAGATACAGTACAAATCATCATTGGTTTTATCTCAGCTGGAGCTGCCTATTTTCCAAATGAGCTTACGCTGTGCAACTGCCCATCAGGAACCCGTTTTTTTTCCCTTCATCTTTCATAGCGACTCTTTCACTACGGCAGGATTTAAGTCCTTTCTCCTGCTCTTTGTTCCTTCAGCTCAGTGAAGTAAACAGCAAGATTGATCTTACACTGCATTTTGGTATTGTTCCAAGTGCTCATCAATAGACATGGGCTGGGAATGCACTGACTGGAAAAAAAGGGCCAAGATTGAAATTCGCTTTCTGTTCTTTGAGCCTTTTAGTGTGCAGCAGAATGTCGCTAATCTGAAAGCTGCTACACTGGCTGCCTATCGACATGCAAATGAATCATGAAGTGATGAGTTCTGGATTAATTCTCAAAAAGGGTTACAGGCAAACAGTAAACAAGAAAAGCGCCAACAAAGTCAATACGGAGAAAGTTACATTTTCCATTCTGTTCTCCATTTGGATGACTTTTGCGCTAACATTGTTACTTTTCTGTGAGATTGTAGCGAGAGGGGAATATTATCTCAGATTTTTTTTTAAATGGTCAGAGATGAGGGAGACCTACAGGTGTGGCCGCACGTATCCGATCTCCAATATGGTTAAAGGTAGCCTACCACTTGTCCCGAGCATTGTCAGCAGCCACCACTGTGTTACAGAGCACATTACAGTCAGTGCCGGACTCTTTTAAAAAAAAATCTAGAATCTCCCTTAAAGGTACTTTTTGGGGTTTTAATTGTAGCCGCATACACAGATGGAGCGTAATCCAATGGACATTTAACATGTTAACAAAGTGCCTGGCAGTGCTAGAGTCCTGGGTTCAAATCCTGCCAAGTACAACATCTGCAGGGAGTTTGTATGTTCTCCCCGTGTTTCTGTGGTTCTCCTCCGGGTACTCCGGTCTCCTCCCACACTCCAAAGACTTACTGATAGGGAATGTAGGTTGTGAGCCCTATATGGGACAGTGACTGACAATAAACAAACTGTAAAACGCTGCAGAATATGATAGAACTCGGCACAGAATATTAACTTGACTTTTTAAATGACTTTTGAATTGCTCATGTTAAAGACTGATGTAGAAGCTCGTGTATATGCCTTTTGTATACCTGTTTTTTCTCTGTGTACCACGTATGAGTTGTCTGCCATTTTGATTTCTACTTCCCTTCTGATATGGTTTCCTTTATGCAGCATGATACATTTAGCATAATTTCTCTGGCTTTGTAGACTTTGCTGGATACTGTACACCGAGACTCTGCACACAGCAAGTAGAACAATCAGACAATGTGAGTTTAGGGGGTTTTAAACTGCTGCAGCTAATCATTGTATGAATTCAGCTGTACTGATTGTGTATTTGGTATGGACCATGTGAAATGAAGAGAAGATTGGGGGGAGGGGGTTACTTCAAACAATTATAAAATGTAGAAACATAGAAACACAGCTCCATATAAATATCCCAATCACGACTGTGTTTTCAACTAGTTATATCTCTGGAAATAATTCAGATGTAACTGCATCCTTAATACCATTATCAAAGATGAGATGACACCAGAACTTTCTGCATTTTATGAAATATTACAACTTTTATTAATGTCCCAGATTCTGCCAGAACATCACAAATTGTCTGAGTGTTTAGTTACATTTTAAATCCCCTTCAGTTGGATGTAACTGGTGACGGATTCTTTTCCTATACAATGTATATGGACGGCGAACAAGAAAAGCAAACAGTCCTGTGAAATGACTTTCAGATTGTTTTACAGAATGGAAAAGCCTTACAAGATGGATTTTGGCTTTATGTGTTTGTAAAAACAAATTTAGGTTTGTTCCCTTTAATCAAGTAAATAATCCTGTTTGTCCTCCCCGTGGTTCTTCGCGTTCGTGGTTGTGGACATGTGCAAATTGGAGTGGAAATCTGCAAATCTTGTATCTTGTGGCCGGGACGTTGCCGCTTCTAATAATTACTTATCTGTAGCCGCAACTTGATGAAATGTTTGGTTTATAGTTCCTTTTTTATTACTTCTAATCATCACATGTTCTGTGGTCGCTCACAGCACAGAGTAGCTTTTGTTTAAGAAAAAAGAGAAGCGAAACAATGACCAAACCACAGTGCGGCAATAAGACGTAGCCATGATTTTCCCAGACAACGCAGCTCTAAAGTGCCATTAACAAAATTGCCTAAACTCCTGCAGTGTCTTATGGCTCTAATTAAAATAGTCAATGTAGCATGTAACAAGAGATAAATACAATATCGCATTGCAGTAGGTGACTCTAATACTAGGGTGCACAGTTATTTAGAACAAAGGGGGCTGGGGGGACGCCACTCGTTAGATTAGTCAATGGACAAATAAAAGCAAGGATTTGAATTAACCCTTTACCAATGACTTATGTTAATTTAGTGCTAAGATGATAGTTTAATACAGAGAACAGATCTATGGGGTTGAGCCAATCTTGAAATTTCAGGATCGTTTTTAAAATCCAATTGTTGATTATTTTCCAGCTGATCCCGTTTGTGAAATTTGCTCGATCACTGATCGGGATCCGAACTTTTCCGATCCCGATTGCTCAACACTATTAATGATATGTACATGAATAGGATTGAGCCGATCTTGAGATAACCTCCGACCTTGATCCCACTGGAAAAGATCGGGATCAGAATTCCGAGCGCGATCATGAAATTTACGCGATCGCCGATCGGAATCCAATCTTTTCCAATCCTGATCACTCAACCCTACAGATCTACTAAAGATATACAGCGACACATTTATCCCATATACTGTCAGGCTGAGCTTCCTACTGACAAGCGATTGGTTTCAGAGTCAGCTCTAGCAATGGGAGAATCTCTGACGAGTCATTGAGGTTTGCATTTGGATGGTTGGGTCCAAAGATTTGTATCAGGTCAAATAAGATTGTCATGAACCAGAAGTAAAACTGTTATATTACGGGGTCTCTTTAGTCTCCAATGTATAAGAAGTGGAGGACCAAGGGAGGTGGCTAAATATAGTATACAATTATACGCACGTTCCCTCCACTCTCCTGGGTGTCCGTGCAGCCTCAATGACCTTGGATGACCACTGAGGCACCAATATTATGATGTTACCCAGGAAGGTAGAAGAGGCAGGAAGACGACCCTAAGGATGTGAGCGGAGGTGAGGGAAGGTGAATACAATGTTTTAGATTTAGGTCAAATCCAAAACCTTTGGAAAATTCAGGTCAAATCCTGCTCATTCTGAACCAGTTTGCTCCTCTCTACTCAGTTCTCCATGCAGTTCTCATCTGGTGGACCTTCAGGGAATCTGTTATTGTAGGGTTCTTAAACCTTCTTTCTCAGAACAGTCATTTTACACAATAAGATCACCTGGCATAGTGTTGCAGATTTACAATATTGTAGCTACTCATTCATCCAGAAAATTTCCCAAGGTTAGTGGTGATTGGGTTGGTAATATTTTACATTGAACTGATTGGGAGGAATTTACCAATGTCCTAACTAACTAACTAACTAACTAACTGACTGACTAACTAACTAACTAACTAACTGTGCAGTCCAGTTTTCAGATGTACATTGGTGTAAATGCATTTTTGGTGCTCAGTTGGGCCTGTCCAATATGTCCTTCCTTAGTAATAAAAATACATAATGTAATGAGGAGGGACTGTGCACATACCGCACACGTGGAAAGACACCACAGTATATATGTGTACATATATATACAGTGTGTATATCCCTGCTAATAATAAGAGCTGGTCACAAGGCTCCACTCCAATGTCTCATAGAGGGGACTAGATGTTGTGTTGGTGCACACAAATGGTAACACAAAAAGTTACCACATCGCTTTGCTAGCACCAAGAGCAGGACTGCAAATACTTAATATACACAAATAAGTGAAAATTCAGGTTCTTGATCTACATTCTACAATCATCTCTCTTAAGGCCTTGGTCTTCCATGAATTAAAGGAAAGTGTATTGTGTTATATGACACCCGGCATACACCACAAACAGCCGTCTCTCTCCGGACTTTAGTGTAGTTCACCTTTATTATATTCTAATTAAAATCATCTTTGGGCAGATGGCTGGCATGTACGATATGGAGATCACCCCCCCCCCCAATTAATACTTAAAAATGGCCACCCTTGCCATGTAACATGCACCGGCACAACAATCGAACCATGGCTGCAGCGGAAGGGTTAAGTCAGTAACTGTCATCAGTGGTCATGTGACGTCATTGATGGCCACAATCATGAGGCAGTGCCCCGTCCACTACCCCAAAAACCAGACTAATTGGCCGGAGATCAGGGAATCATAGAAGAATCTCTGCTGTTTGTAACAGATAGTAGCAATCAATACAAATGATCCTTCATTGTACGGACAGTAAGGAATGGCAGCCGACACATTGGATCAGCACTTGCATCACTCGATGACGTTCTTGGACGTCTTCTCTTGGACAGTTCGCTCTACGTTCCGCCATCTGTTTCTGTTTCTGGTCATTTTAATTGTGAAAACTATTTAGTTCATAAAACTTGTTTCAATTACAAGAAATTTTATTGTTCGCTGTTGGATATTTTGTGTGGCCTTTGGGGTAGTCGCCGTCTTCATCGTCTTCTATTTTTGCCATCATTAGTGAGTAACATATGTCAGGCCTGTAAGTAATACTCGATATGACACAAACTTCATCACATTCTTCTCAATCTTTCTCCTCATCTATGTTTATTTCACTGAAGAACATGGTCGTGTGTGGAACAGAAGCAGATGTGCTAATATCTTCCTTTAGATCTCCATTTTATTTCTCTTTCTTCCATATTAAGATGTTGAGTCTCAGTGTGAATCATGTGCATTCATTTAGCAACTGCTATGTCATTTCACAATATTATAAATGTCTCATTCTGGAAGTTTTGGAAGGTTTGTCTAGTTTAGAAAATCCATTTTCTTGTGATACATTAATGGCAGTAAGTAGTAGGTGGTGTTACTAGAATCCTGGGGTGCAGGCCTGTACATCCAAGTAGAAGTAGTAGGTGGTGTTTCTAGTATCCCGGGGTGCAGGCCCGTACATCCAAGTAGAAGTAGTAGGTGGTGTTACTAGTATCCCGGGGTGCAGGCCTGTACATCCAAGTAGAAGTAGTAGTTGGTGTTACTAGTATCCCGGGGTGCAGGCCCGTACATCCAAGTAGAAGTAGTAGTTGGTGTTACTAGTATCCCAGGGTGCAGGCCTGTACATCCAAGTAGAAGTAGTAGGTGGTGTTACTAGTATCCCGGGGTGCAGGCCCGTACATCCAAGTAGAAGTAGTAGGTGGTGTTACTAGTATCCCAGGGTGCAGGCCTGTACATCCAAGTAGAAGTAGTAGGTGGTGTTACTAGTATCCCGGGGTGCAGGCCTGTACATCCAAGTAGAAGTAGTAGGTGGTGTTACTAGTATCCCGGGGTGCAGGCCTGTACATCCAAGTAGAAGTAGTAGGTGGTGTTACTAGTATCCCGGGGTGCAGGCCTGTACATCCAAGTAGAAGTAGTAGGTGGTGTTACTAGTATCCCAGGGTGCAGGCCCGCACATCCAAGTAGAAGTAGTAGGTGGTGTTACTAGTATCCCGGGGTGCAGGCCTGTACATCCAAGTAGAAGTAGTAGGTGGTGTTACTAGTATCCCGGGGTGCAGGCCTGTACATCCAAGTAGAAGTAGTAGGTGGTGTTACTAGTATCCCGGGGTGCAGGCCTGTACATCCAAGTAGAAGTAGTAGGTGGTGTTACTTGTATCCCAGGGTGCTGTAACATCTCTGCCTGTTCGGGCCTCTGCGCCACCCTCTGCTCGCATGCTGCGGCGCCGGAGGCGTGTGCAGTTTGACAATCTGCTTAAGGTTTTTAGTTGCACTGTGTGAACACGGCTCTAGTCCTTAATTGGATTTGCACCACACCCGTCTTCTGCCAAGGTTGCCTCTGTTCATTAAGTGGTTAATCTGTCTTGCCTGTGATTGACAGCTTTTCTTCCTGTCAGGTTCTGGGCGGGTTCTTCCTTCCCTATTTAGTCTTGGCTCACAGTCACACTGGTGCCGGTTATTGCCCTAGCTTTCTGGTTTTTCTTGCTGTTATATTTCTTGTATGCTAATCCTTGACCTCTGGCTTTCCTACTGACTATTCTCTTGACTCCGATTTGGCACTGCATCGCTCTCTTGTTACCGAACCCTGGCTAGCTGACCTCCCTTTGTTGTTGTACGTCTTGTCTGCATTTTGTGTTTCACGTATTCAGGGAGGGATTGTCTTCGTGGTTGTCGCCTATTACTTAGGATAGGGTCTGGCAATAGGAAGGGCAAGCGGGGGGCTTCAGCTTAGGGCTCACTGTCCCTTGTGCCCCTTCCTCCCAGGGTTTAACAGTTCTGGTAATTGCTGTCTTAGCAATTCCCTTACAGAACAACCGGCCTGAAAAAACCTACACCGATTGCTTCCCTACAGATAGCATGGATCCTATCCAGTGCCTTGCAGCAAAGTTGGAGGGATTGACAGGCCTGGTAGCTGAGCTAGCTAAACAGGTTCAGACCCTTACTGAGGCTGCTGCACCATCCCCAGCTGTTTTGGCACCTTATAAGGTCAAGATGCTACTCCCGGACCGTTTCTCAGGGGACCGTGCAAAATTTTAAACTTTCAGGGAGTCTTGTCGCCTGTACTTCCGTGTTAATCCACATGCTACTCAGGCCCAAATGGTGGGAGTGGTTATATCTCTTTTACAGGGGGACCCACAAGCTTGGGCCCTTAAACTCCCTGCTGAGGCTGAGGAGTGGGTTGATCTGGAAAAATTTTTTAAGTCCCTGGGCTCTATCTATGCTGAGCCAGACCACATTGCGCATGCGGAATCGCAACTCCTCACTATGCGGCAGGGAAAACGCTCTGCAGAGGAGTATTGCTCTGAGTTCCGTAAGTACAGTGTAACGGCAGGTTGGTGTGAGTCCGCGCTAAAGGCTCACTTTAAACAAGGGCTATGTGATCGTGTTAAGGAGCTCTGGGTTGGTCACCCAGATCCCCCGACTCTTGAGAAGGCCATGACTTTAGCGGTCCGTATTGACCGTAAGATTCGGGAAAATTTAAAAGAGAGAGTAGGACCTGTTGCTTCCAAGTTTTCTGTCTCTTCTTCTCTCTCCTCTGAAAAACCTACCTTTCCTCCCGTCACTTCTGGTGAGGAACCCATGCAACTGGGAGCTATGGACGCCAGAACACGACGAGAACATCGTCTCCGGAATAACCTGTGCCTGTACTGTGGTTCCTCTGGTCATGTCATCCGAGACTGCTCTATCAGACCCTTGTCACCTGCGAATAAACTTCAGTGCCTGAGTGGTAATCAGAAGAACCACTCGGGCAACCAGGTATGTGGTGGAAATAACTATAAGATGTTGTTATCTGTGTCTCTGTCCTCTGGGGACAGATCTGTTTCTGGCAAGGCCCTAGTTGACTCTGGGTCTGCAGCAAATTTTATTAAATATTCAGTTGTTGCATCTTTGGGCATTGAGCTTTTGCCACTTGACACACCTATGTCTGTTGCTGGAGCGGATTCTACTCCACTGGCCAGGGGTAAAGTCAGTTTTAAAACCCCCTTGATCTCTTTGCAAGTGGGTTCTTCACATTCAGAAGTCATAAGCCTTTTTGTTATGGAGAATCTCTCTGCTGATGTTATTTTGGGGTTCCCCTGGCTGAAGCTCCATAACCCTATTTTTGATTGGGGTAAAAGGAGTTGGTGGAGTGGGGAGATCAGTGCTCATCCCACTGTATTGCTTTACATTCTGTAGATTGTGTCACTGAGGAGAAGGTCTCAGCTACTAAAAGTTGGGAGCGCCCCTCTGGTATTAAAACCTGGTGGTATCAGAAGCGCCAGGTGAATAAAAAATGTTTGCCTGGTTCTCAAGCATCTGTGGTTCAAGCAGAACCAAAATACAAGGCAGGGAAAACTCAGAATCCCTCTAGAACTGGTTTGTCTGGTGAGGGTTCGGTGGCCCCTCATAAAAGGGGGGGTACTGTAACATCTCTGCCTGTTCGGGCCTCTGCGCCACCCTCTGCTCGCATGCTGCGGCGCCGGAGGCGTGTGCAGTTTGACAATCTGCTTAAGGTTTTTAGTTGCACTGTGTGAACACGGCTCTAGTCCTTAATTGGATTTGCACCACACCCGTCTTCTGCCAAGGTTGCCTCTGTTCATTAAGTGGTTAATCTGTCTTGCCTGTGATTGACAGCTTTTCTTCCTGTCAGGTTCTGGGCGGGTTCTTCCTTCCCTATTTAGTCTTGGCTCACAGTCACACTGGTGCCGGTTATTGCCCTAGCTTTCTGGTTTTTCTTGCTGTTATATTTCTTGTATGCTAATCCTTGACCTCTGGCTTTCCTACTGACTATTCTCTTGACTCCGATTTGGCACTGCATCGCTCTCTTGTTACCGAACCCTGGCTAGCTGACCTCCCTTTGTTGTTGTACGTCTTGTCTGCGTTTTGTGTTTCACGTATTCAGGGAGGGATTGTCTTCGTGGTTGTCGCCTATTACTTAGGATAGGGTCTGGCAATAGGAAGGGCAAGCGGGGGGCTTCAGTTTAGGGCTCACTGTCCCTTGTGCCCCTTCCTCCCAGGGTTTAACAGTTCTGGGAATTGCTGTCTTAGCAATTCCCTTACAGGTGCAGGCCCGTACATCCAAGTAGAAGTAGTAGGTGGTGTTACTAGTATCCCAGGGTGCAGGCCCGTACATCCAAGTAGAAGTAGTAGGTGGTGTTACTAGTATCCCGGGGTGCAGGCCCGTACATCCAAGTAGAAGTAGTAGGTGGTGTTACTAGTATCCCAGGGTGCACGCTCATACATCCAAGTAGAAGTTGTAGGTGGTGTTACTAGTATCCCGGGGTGCACGCTCATACATCCAAGTAGAAGTAGTAGGTGGTGTTACTAGTATCCCGGGGTGCAGGCCCGTACATCCAAGTAGAAGTAGTAGGTGGTGTTACTAGTATCCCGGGGTGCAGGCCTGTACATCCAAGTAGAAGTAGTAGGTGGTGTTACTAGTATCCCGGGGTGCAGGCCTGTACATCCAAGTAGAAGTAGTAGGTGGTGTTACTAGTATCCCGGGGTGCAGGCCCGTACATCCAAGTAGAAGTAGTAGGTGGTGTTACTAGTATCCCAGGGTGCAGGCCCGTACATCCAAGTAGAAGTTGTAGGTGGTGTTACTAGTATCCCGGGGTGCAGGCCTGTACATCCAAGTAGAAGTAGTAGGTGGTGTTACTAGTATCCCGGGGTGCAGGCCCGTACATCCAAGTAGAAGTAGTAGGTGGTGTTACTAGTATCCCAGGGTGCAGGCCCGTACATCCAAGTAGAAGTAGTAGGTGGTGTTACTAGTATCCCAGGGTGCACGCTCATACATCCAAGTAGAAGTTGTAGGTGGTGTTACTAGTATCCCGGGGTGCAGGCCCGTACATCCAAGTAGAAGTTGTAGGTGGTGTTACTAGTATCCCGGGGTGCAGGCCTGTACATCCAAGTAGAAGTAGTAGGTGGTATTACTAGTATCCCGGGGTGCAGGCCCGTACATCCAAGTAGAAGTAGTAGGTGGTGTTACTAGTATCCCAGGGTGCAGGCCCGTACATCCAAGTAGAAGTAGTAGGTGGTGTTACTAGTATCCCGGGGTGCAGGCCCGTACATCCAAGTAGAAGTAGTAGGTGGTGTTACTAGTATCCCGGGGTGCAGGCCCGCACATCAAAGTAGAAGTAGTAGTTGGTGTTACTAGTATCCCGGGGTGCAGGCCCGTACATCTAAGTAGAAGTAGTAGGTGGTGTTACTAGTATCCCAGGGTGCAGGCCCGTACATCCAAGTAGAAGTAGTAGGTGGTGTTACTAGAATCCTGGGGTGCAGGCCCGTACATCCAAGTAGAAGTAGTAGGTGGTGTTACTAGTATCCCGGGGTGCAGGCCCGTACATCTAAGTAGAAGTAGTAGGTGGTGTTACTAGTATCCCGGGGTGCAGGCCCGTACATCCAAGTAGAAGTAGTAGGTGGTGTTACTAGAATCCTGGGGTGCAGGCCCGTACATCCAAGTAGAAGTAGTAGGTGGTGTTACTAGTATCCCGGGGTGCAGGCCCGTATATACAAGTAGAAGTAGTAGGTGGTGTTACTAGTATCCCGGGGTGCAGGCCCGTACATCCAAGTAGAAGTAGTAGGTGGTGTTACTAGTATCCCGGGGTGCAGGCCCGTATATACAAGTAGAAGTAGTAGGTGGTGTTACTAGTATCCCGGGGTGCAGGCCTGTACATCCAAGTAGTAGTAGTAGGTGGTGTTACTAGTATCCCGAGGTGCAGGCCTGTACATCCAAGTAGTAGTAGTAGGTGGTGTTACTAGTATCCCAGGGTGCAGGCCTGTACATCCAAGTAGTAGTAGTAGTAGGTGGTGTTATTAGTATTCCGGGGTGCAGGCCCATACATCCAAGTAGTAGTAGTAGGTGGTGTTTCTAGTATCCCGGGGTGCAGGCCTGTACATCCAAGTAGTAGTAGTAGGTGGTGTTACTAGTATCCCAGGGTGCAGGCCCATACATCCAAGTAGAAGTAGTAGGTGGTGTTCCTCATATCTCGGGGTGCAGGCCCGTACATCCAAGTAGAAGTAGTAGAGTAGCCCTCACTGATGCAAAAAAGTCTCTATTTTATTGTGTAAACGAAATACAGGCAGATTTCATGCGTTTCAGCTAAACGCTACAAGTGCCATATTTACATATTCAGCGTTAATAGAAGGCAGGCTCGCCATTCAGTCAACTAAGAAAAGTCTCTGTCACTTTGAAGCAGAGGTGATCAAACAATATTCAACCTGAATTTTCTAAAAGTTTTGAGTTTGTCACCGAAGAATCACTATTATGCTCTAAGATCTGAAAGGGAACATCACTTTCTTCGGTTGGGCCAGCTGCTTCTCTTTTGGACATATGCTGGTGCCAGAGCAATAGAGCCGGACTGCCAGCTAGAACCTGTGCCAGAACTCCAGCTCTATTGTGCAGGTGCCGCAGACATCAAGAGGAGGAGGAGGAGGCAGCCCAATAGAAGGAAGTGATGTAACAAATCAAGAAGATCAGGCAGGAAGGCAGGTAAGTATGATGGGTTGGCAGGGGTGGGGGTGGGAAGGGCTAGTAGTGGGTGGGCTGGCTAGGAAAACAGGGAGGGGGTGTGAGGGCATGAGAGAGGGAGGGGGAGGGAGATGAGGAAGTAATGTGAGTGCATGGTAGTTGTAGAAAACAAGAACAGTCAGTTACACATGTAAACAAATGCAGGAGATGCCAGAGAAACCCAGAAATCACTGAAAACACTGCTAAAGGTATAGAGGTGCCCTTATTGTCCTATTAATAGCACTTACTGACCTTTTTTTAAAAAATAAATAAATAAAGATTTTTTTGCTGCGGAAAACCCCTTTAAGCGAGGCCCAGAGGAGGTGCAGAAACTGGATAAAAACTTGCCTCACCATTTATGGGTTCCTTCACAGTGTTTGGTGGCCCCTTAGCATCATCTGACAGCATCTTTGGGCCTTTTGGCTGATGTCACATACCCTGGGGGACTGATGGGGGCTGGTGATTGGGCCTCAGCAATCATGAAAAATCACCGAAAATTATAACACTTTAATGCAAGTGTAATGATATTGGCCACTGAGACCGAAACCCAATCACAGGCCTCAGAGGCCCCTCGAGTCATGTGACATCAGTCAGGAAAACCGAAGAATCCAGAAGAGGACCCTATGGGAGCACCCAAATCTGTGAGGGAGCCCTGGAGAGGTAAGAGAAGGAGAATAATTGCTTATTAATTTCTGCACCTCCCGCTATTATACTCTGGGGTGTAATTACCCCTTTAAGTACCCTTAGTATACTCCAGCCACATCCTAAGCTCGTAAGGAGCCCAACACTTCTCTTATTGCTAAATCCACCGCTTGGACCCCGTCTGAGCTAAAGAAAACCTTCCTCCCCATGGACATAGACGACAAGCGCAGGGTAACTGACCGGTATCATGTAGGATTTGACCCATGTGGACATGAACTTCATTTTGTCCTTTTAAGACTTTTGTCTGTAACTTCTCCGAGTGACAAAGACATTCCCAAAGCGTTGACCAGACTTACACATTTGCATTGCATTACTTTCCAAACGGAATGTAGAACAAAGACATTGCATTTCTACTTTTGCTTTTCTAAAGTTCATGGTTCAGATAAGAGTTTAGATCTTAATCAAATCCGCCGTTCATAGAAGAACTTCACCTTTTTCCAATAATAAGATGGCAGCGCTTGTTATAACGCTTGGTTAAATTAGAAGAGTGATTTTACTTGAATCGAACATTCCTTTGATATCGTGACATTTGCTTTATACGCTTTCCAATGTGGACATTTGTTTATTTGTGAAAGTATAAAATATGGTTTCGCTTTTACAATTAACTTCAGGATTTGTTAGCGCGAACATATTTCTTAGCTGGGACGTCTGAGCGCGTTTATTAGAGTGCGGCCGAGTCTGACAATCTTACAGGTTATTTGTCATTATTAGAGATAAGTAGAACAAGATGTTTGTGTCGTCATTTGGGGTTCGTAGTAATGGGAGGTGTCACAAATATACAGGAAAAAGAAAGTCAATGAAATCTAATAATCTTACCTCTCAATTACAGATAAGAAAAGATCTGGATCATTCTAATAGGTGAGATTTAATATTCTGTCATTTTTTGTTACGTCTGAAAATTAGAAGGAGATATTTGGGGTTTGCCCATTTCACCAATGTAATATTATAGCTATCAAAAGATATTTAACTTTACAAATAGCTTCAGCTTTCTTGGATCCCACGGTCCCCTCCATTGTTATGCAGCTGTTGTCCTTGGTTATGGACACCGCCATGTTGGTTTCGTATCTTTTACAGTGAGGACGGCCAAGTCTTGGGGAGCATGCATGCTAGAGCTGGCACAATAGATCCTGGCCTGATCAGTCTGAGACTCCATAGACGTGGACCAGTTGGCTTCTGGCAGACACAACAGCCCTGGAATTGTTTTATGCACCTGCACGGGACCAAGTCCTTATCAGAAGCATCGGGAACACATAGGTCATCAATGGTGCTTTGAAGTCATCTACCCTTGGTCTTGAGAACATGGCGCAGCACAAAGTACTTTAAGTAATAAGAAGGAATACAGGGAATTTCTGTGAGGACAAGTCATCTCCTTCCCATAGGTTGGGGACCCCTACCAAGCCAATGTGTTTCTAGTGGCTGGACCATCACCATCAGAAGAGGAAACCCCCTTAATAGAACTCTATTGGGAGACTTATTTTGGAGGCTGATTCAAGTGTCAAAATCAGCGCCAAAAAACTCAGTGTGCACTGACACTAATACATTCACGTTCGGGGTCACGTGTGTTTGTCTGGACATCATTGCAATCTAGAGATTGAAATGTAAATCGGGTGTATACTGAAATACTGAACTTCACAATATAGTATATAGAGGGCCCTGATTTTACAGTCACATGTCGGAACTCTCTGGTATATATATATATATATATATATATATATATATATATATAGTGTTGGAGAACTAATTGTCCGATACACTCCGTTATCTAGCAGCCCATCACTACCTTACCCCTGTATATACAGATAATATCCGGTAACCCTTCATGTGCCACATTGCTCTAAAAAGAAGATAAGAAAGAAAAACAATTCTTCTTCACAAAATGCATAATTAAGATGATGAATTATTGTAAGGTGGAATATTAGCCTTTTGACATTTTAATCTGAGGGAAAGTGCAATCCGAGCTGCTCAATTAAATTTGGAATTTTTCCACTACATTGTTATGAATAAATAGAAGGAATTCATGGCAGTCTGTGAAATTATTAATTGCAACTAATGTTGAAGGTGCATGCACCGTATCATGAAATGGAGTATCATTGTTCGAGACTATATTTCTTGGTAATTAAGGCCTAGACTAATGATGCAAGTTTTCTTCGGCATGATTTTCATCTGATTATGAGACTGCTTCATTAAGAGCACTCAGACTAACGAGCTGTAGCTGTAATAAAGTAATTTTCTGTCTTGTGCTCTGATTGATAAAGAGTTTCTATAGCTAAAAGGAACGGAAAATATAATTATAATTAGAAATGGTTGAATAAAGTTATTACAGGATTGCTGAAGGGTAGTGCAATTGACACTAGAATGTTTTTTTGGAAGGTGCATTTTAAAATGAGTCTGTCAGAAGTAACAAACTCCGCTGCTAACAATTAAGCATAAGGTTGCTGCACCCATAAAATGAACATTAAGATGATAACAAAATGAGACGGTGCTACATTGTTCAAGTCTGTGTAAGATATGAGCTGAATGCCAGAGGAGGAAGGAATCCGAAATGTTGGCTCTTCTTCACTTTCAAGGAACTTGTGTCGTACTGTATATAAAGAATATAGAAGCTGAAGGCGGAGGTGTGGCGGTCTAATATCAGCCATGAGTAGTGATGGGGCATTCCATATATTCACTTGGTTCACTTGCAAGTTTTGACCTGGACTGGAAGTCGTGTTATTATTATTATTATAGTCTTCAGGACTTGGCAGCACTGTAAGCGACCGTCTGCTTCACCCCAAGTGTGAGAAGGAGCGCTATCGCAGGTCCTTCCTTCCAACCGCGACCAGGCTGTATAATCTACATCAGACCAAACGAAGAGCTCTCCGCACAGAGAACTAATGATTATGAGGATGACCATGAGGTCTTCCTCTTTCTCTTCTGTTCTTCCTTAGCTGCCATGGACTCCTAGTATATCTTCTCTTCTCAGCTTATCTGTGTCTACGTCTGTAACATATTACTCTGTATTATCCTGTATCTGTATTACTATGCTGCTGTAACACGCTGAAATTTCCCCAAGGTGGGACTATTAAAGGATTATCTTATCTTATCTTATCTTCAGACCCCAGAATCGAAGGATCCAAGGAGGTGCTTGAAGTAATAAATAGATGATCCCCATATTGCTTACTCCTTACCTTTCTAGGGCTCCACCATAATGACCAGCCATCTCCCCCCCTTCCCATCTTCTGGATTCTTCTGACCTCATGGGTGATAACAGTGGCTACGGTGTCAATCATTGAGGGCCATGATTGGGACTTGGTAATCATGTGGTCAATGCACCCCACATAACCACTAAAGACCCCAGGACTTCTGGCTATTATATGATTATCTTTACAGACCCCTTAGTATAACAATGATGTTTGGGTAGTGAGCACTTAAAATCTTGGATTTGGCTAAACCTGAAATTTGTAGAAAACTCATAATGAATCCGTCTTGTTACAAGCTGGTTCTCTCCTCCCCGTTCTGTGACTCACTCCCCACATTGTGCGGCACTGACGTGTCATCTGTGTGCCGCCGTGCACTGGCTGTGCTAACATGTGTCATTCATTCAATGAATAGAAGCTGAGGAAGCACAGATGCAAAACCGGACAAGAATAGGACCAGTCCTGAGTTTTGCGGCTTGGACTGTTGTCCGTGTGCCATTGGGAAAAAAACAAAAAAAGGCAACTAATTATCCACTGTATACACACACACACACACACACACACACACACACACACACACACACACACACACACATGCACACACACACACACAAACACACATACACACACACACACACACACACACACACACACCACCCTCCAGTTTTGTTTGCTATCATTATACTATGTAATACCCCAGAGTATAATAAGTGGAGGCCCAGGTGAGGCTGACGTCACTCAGGAGGACATAAGAGGAACAAAGACAAAGTAGCATGAAACCGCCGAGACCTAATTCCAGAAGAAGGAGCACTGGATGCGGTAATAATATATAAGGAGCACTGGATGTGGTAAGAGAGCCCAGGAGAGACCCAAAGTGTACTAACAATTCATGAGTGGAAAACCCCAAATCTTGGGGTTTGTAAGTTCATCCCAAACCTGGCTCATTTTGCTTTGCTCATCTCTACTCCCTATGTATGGGACCTCCAAGTTAAACCTGAATTTACGATGAACCTTTTGCCTGTCCTAGACCACACTATAGATGTTAAGAATCTTTTTTGCCCCAAACCACGTTTTTTTCTATAAAATCCATTTGCTGTAAAACCAACCACAACATGAAAGTCGCGATGAGCCTAAGGCAGAACTGTAATAAACACGCGTGTGACTACAACCTTGAATTTTAAGATATTTCTAAAAAAAAAATGCAAACTTATAATTTCTGCTTGTGTCAAAGCTCACCAAATGTCTCTCATTTAAATAATAAAACTACAAACATTAAATTGGATTAGAATGTGTTACTACTCATCGAAAGTCATTTACCCATATGAGAGGAATAAACAGCCCTCCAAGCTTCATCTTGTAACAATAATTTTACCCATTTAGATACAAATAAAGTTTTTTTGGTTCGGCAAAGTATGTGAGAACAGCCTAGCAATGTGAATTTTATGCTAATTAATTGCTTCTAACCATTTTGTATTGATTGGTTCCTTTGCTTTTTCATTTTGAGCGGTTTAACTATTTTTGCCTTTTGCCCAATTGCCGAGAATTTTTTTTTAAAATAAAACATCGTTAAGAATTACATTGTCTTTTGTTTTTTCCGATTTGGATTTCATCGGTTGCTCGTTGCAAATTTTTAGCAGTGATTAGTTACATAATGTAACATTAACCTGTAAATTAAAATTCCTTGGTGCAATTTGATGGCTGATTTAATTTTGTCTGTCTTTGTTTGCTGCGGGCTAATTCCATTCTGAATTCTTTCTACAGCCTTTTCCCTCAATGATTAGCAGCTTCGACTCAACTTCTGATTACTATTGTACACTTAGCACTACATAAAGCTGGGGATTAATATTCCCCTAAAGAATTGTTGCTATGGATCTGCTCTCTTCCTTCTTGTAGACGTTCCTGCAGCTACAATTGTCCATAAATTATGATCTCCAGCGAGTTATCAGAGAGAATGAACCACAGTTAACTAGCTGAAGAGAACGCCGCTGCAGATTTTTTTCTTTTTACTCGTTTGCTATGATTATTCTAACGGTTGCCTTTCACTTATTGCTTACCAGGAGTTATCATTTGGATTATTCGTGCCTGGATTCTTTCATATGGGTTCTAACAATTTGATGAAAGGGGCTGCATTTTGGTAAAGTCTGTGCTGCTTTTTACTGCTAGGGATTAGGGTTGGGCGATCGTGTTAGGAAAAAATCGGATTCCGATCGGCGATCGAGTAAATGTCACAATTGCGATCAGAATTCCGAACACAATCTTTTTAGGTGGGATCGAGATCAAGGATTATTTCCCACAATGCTTTGCTATTGGTCAAGCATTGTGGGAAAAGCTAACAATGTCAGCTAGGTCCCATAGGAATGAATGGATGCAGCCAGCACACAGCCTTAACCCCCTGCGCCGGCTGCGTCCATTCATTCTAATGGGAGACTAGCTAACATCTCTAGCAGCTACTTACCTGCACAGATCGCTGGTCCAGTCCCCACTGTTCTTGGTCCTCTTTGCCTCGCTGCCCCCCCAGGTTAGTGTTACAGACCTAGGAAGAAGGCGGGGCTTGTGGCTTAGGAGAGTGTGGGCGGGTACTGGGAGGGGGGACGTCACGTGTCTCTGCCCTGTACCCGCCCTAATCTGTATCAACACTAACAGGGCTTACACCAATGGAATGGCTGAATGGATTGGATACAGATTGGATACAAATGATATACGTCATGAAGATTCTACCTGCCTAACTTTCTGTCATCATGTGATAGAGCAGGACAAACTGAATAGACTTTGATTGATTTCATTGTCTTGTATTTATGAAACCAGACAGTACATAGATGGCTTCCATGTGTGTCTATTATTTTAACAGACCTATAGACTTTAATGGGAGTATTTGGTTCACAAAAAAGTTTCAACAGTCTATGGAAGAAAACAAACATCTGTACACTCCCTTTAAGATCCATTGGACTTGTGGGCTCTGTCCGCCACAGACACCCTATGGTCATCCAAGTAAGCCCTAGCAGTTGCCCAAAGAATACCTAAGGGGGACCTCCACCATGACATGACTTTTTTCAATGTTTCATTCCCTTGTTCTTTTTTCCTAGTTCTGCTGTTTCTTGCACTTTGTGATTCTGAGCTCAGAGAGATTTTGATGGAAATTATAAATGAAAGTATTGGGTATTTTGGGAAGAATGCATGTATAAACTGAATCCGAATGTACAAAAATGAGAGCAGAGAGTTAGCTGAGCTGTCAGTCAATGTGCAGCCCCTTCCACCGTCAGGGCTCAGCTTGTATATATAGGTGCAAGATATCATTTATTCTCAGATTTTATATCAACCACATCAGATCCTCCTCCAAGTAGATGCGGCATCCATCTGTAGACCGCTGCTTCGGGGTCCTTGCTCCTCAATAGTGCAGAGCAGGAGCTCAGGGCAGGTAATGGGGGAGAGTTACACACAATCCTCCATGGGGAAGGAAAGGACACGAATAAGCCGATCCTCAAGAAGGAAGAATTCTGTTTCATATCACCCAGGCTAGAGACTCCTCCAATGCAAAGAGACCCCCATAGACAGCTATCTTGGAGTTGTTCTCTCTAATATTCTTACTTTTTCCATGTAGCATTGCCTGTAAGTAATTGTCTATAAACCACTTGAATCTCTTCAATTAAAACAAGGACCTTCCTGAGATATAGAATATTTTAAAGTTCTTCTACCTAAGTAGCAGATCCTAAATACTCTCCACGATCATTCAATAGATCACCAACGTTATAATCCATGACATCTGGTTTCTCACCTTAAATGACTTGTATTTGCTTTACAATCTTATAACTTTATAGATTCTTATGGTCTAATAGGACAACCGGCCACCACACCGATCTACTGTATGAGATTCTTATGGCCTATCTGGACAGCCGGCCACCACACCGATCTACTGTTGAGATTCTTCTGGCCTATCCGAACAGCCGGCCACCACACCGATCTACTGTATGAGATGCTTATGGCCTATCCGGACAGCCGGCCACCACACTGATCTACTGTATGAGATTCTTATGGCCTATCCGGACAGCCGGCCATCACACCGATCTACTGTATGAGATGCTTATGGCCTATCCGGACAGCCGGCCACCACACTGATCTACTGTATGAGATTCTTATGGCCTATCCGGACAGCCGGCCATCACACCGATCTACTGTATGAGATTCTTCTGGCCTATCCGAACAGCCGGCCACCACACTGATCTACTGTATGAGATTCTTATGGCCTATCCGAACAGCCGGCCACCACACCGATCTACTGTTGAGATTCTTCTGGCCTATCCGAACAGCCGGCCACCACACCGATCTACTGTATGAGATGCTTATGGCCTATCCGGACAGCCAGCCACCACACTGATCTACTGTATGAGATTCTTATGGCCTATCAGGACAGCCGGCCACCACACCGATCTACTGTTGAGATTCTTCTGGCCTATCCGAACAGCCGGCCACCACACCGATCTACTGTTGAGATTCTTATGGCCTATCAGGACAGCCGGCCACCACACCGATCTACTGTATGAGATTCTTATGGCCTATCCGAACAGCCGGCCACCACACCGATCTACTGTTGAGATTCTTATGGCCTATCCGAACAGCCGGCCACCACACCGATCTACTGTTGAGATTCTTCTGGCCTATCCGGACAGCTGGCCACCACACCGATCTACTGTATGAGATTCTTATGGCCTATCTGGACAATCGGCCATCACACTGATCTACTGTATGGAGCCACCAGAGACAGATGGCTCTACCTTGTACAGTGACATCAATTGGAACTGAGCTTTAGTACTGGAGCTCATCCACTATTTAGGAGCTGTTTATGGTTCTGTATTATATTATGGCTGACGGTTTCGGGGCTGGTTCCAACCTCACCTGTTTCACCTGCAAAAAAACCGCAATATTGAATACTTCTCCTAGAGCGTTAAGAAGCATATGGAGGAAAATGGTCCCAAATACAGTAAGTATAACATAAAAATAAACACTGTGACAACGGGGCGATAACAAGTCTTGGGCAGGGGCCATTTAAGGTTCCCCAAGTAGGATTGCTTAAAGAGGTTAACCCTGCAAAAAAGTCCAGAAACCGCACTATGCGACAGATTCTTCTGCAGTTTCTAAGTTTCTAAGTTTTCTCTGCTCATTTTTGCCTATTAGCCCTGTTCTGACATGAACATGTGATATTTATATTATTATTTGCATATAATAGATGATAATTATAATGATAAGCTTACAATTCATCTATTTAAGCCATCCAGTACAGCGCGTGCTTTTCAGCTGAATATTTTCTATGTAATATGTTGGGCGCATCAAATAAGAGAGAAGAAGCTGGGAGACAAATTGAGCCGAGGTTACAGCAGTTAACATCAGATGCAGGGAAAATTACATGATGTCATCATCCAACGTGTGATCTAGAGCCATGTGGATCACAACTGAAACAAAAGAGCATGAAAGTAGCCACTGGAACCTCTGCAAAAATATCATTTTGATGCAATTGTGGCTTTGTCAGGGGCCAAGAAACAACAAGAACCATCTGGTCTGGATTGTAGTTTTCTTCTTGCTTAATATGTGCCGGTTTTTCTTGTGGGATGTTATTAATGCTCACCTTGCCATGATTTATAGCTTAAACAAACTCAGATGACGTGAGCTCCACATTGCACTCAGATGATGCAATGCCAGCCAAAGAGGTAATGGCTAGAACAATCAATTGTCTGCGTCAATTAAGAAATAGTTCTCAGGGTGTCGGTGTAATTCCTATTGAAGAATGTTCCACATGTCAGATCAGAGGGGCACAGACACTGAAGGAAGGGCAGGGGTGTTCAGATGAATATTGTGCCCCTTCACCACTCATTACTAGAGATGAGCGAACACTAAAATGTTCGAGGTTCGAAATTCGATTCGAACAGCCGCTCACTGTTCGAGTGTTCGAATGGGTTTCGAACCCCATTATAGTCTATGGGGAACATAAACTCGTTAAGGGGGAAACCCAAATTCGTGTCTGGAGGGTCACCAAGTCCACTATGACACCCCAGGAAATGATACCAACACCCTGGAATGACACTGGGACAGCAGGGGAAGCATGTCTGGGGGCATAAAAGTCACTTTATTTCATGGAAATCCCTGTCAGTTTGCGATTTTCGCAAGCTAACTTTTCCCCATAGAAATGCATTGGCCAGCGCTGATTGGCCAGAGTACGGAACTCGACCAATCAGCGCTGGCTCTGCTGGAGGAGGCGGAGTCTAAGATCGCTCCACACCAGTCTCCATTCAGGTCCGACCTTAGACTCCGCCTCCTCCGGCAGAGCCAGCGCTGATTGGCCGAAGGCTGGCCAATGCATTCCTATGCGAATGCAGACTTAGCAGTGCTGAGTCAGTTTTGCTCAACTACACATCTGATGCACACTCGGCACTGCTACATCAGATGTAGCAATCTGATGTAGCAGAGCCGAGGGTGCACTAGAACCCCTGTGCAAACTCAGTTCACGCTAATAGAATGCATTGGCCAGCGCTGATTGGCCAATGCATTCTATTAGCCCGATGAAGTAGAGCTGAATGTGTGTGCTAAGCACACACATTCAGCACTGCTTCATCACGCCAATACAATGCATTAGCCAGTGCTGATTGGCCAGAGTACGGAATTCGGCCAATCAGCGCTGGCTCTGCTGGAGGAGGCGGAGTCTAAGGTCGGACCTGAATGGAGACTGGTGTGGAGCGATCTTAGACTCCGCCTCCTCCAGCAGAGCCAGCGCTGATTGGTCGAGTTCCGTACTCTGGCCAATCAGCGCTGGCCAATGCATTCTATTAGCCCGATGAAGTAGAGCTGAATGTGTGTGCTTAGCACACACATTCAGCTCTACTTCATCAGGCTAATAGAATACATTGGCCAATCAGCGCTGGCCAATGCATTCTATTAGCTTGATGAAGCAGAGTGTGCACAAGGGTTCAAGCGCACCCTCGGCTCTGATGTAGCAGAGCTGAGGGTGCACAAGGGTTCAAGTGCACCCTCGGCTCTCCTACATCAGAGCCGAGGGTGCGCTTGAACCCTTGTGCAGCCTCGGCTCTGCTACATCAGAGCCGAGGGTGCGCTTGAACCCTTGTGCACACTCTGCTTCATCAAGCTAATAGAATGCATTGGCCAGCGCTGATTGGCCAGAGTACGGAATTCGGCCAATCAGCGCTGGCCAATGCATCCCTATGGGAAAAAGTTTATCTCACAAAAATCACAATTACACCCCCGATAGAGCCCCAAAAAGTTATTTTTAATAACATTCCCCCCTAAATAAAGGTTCTCCCTAGCTATCCCTGCCTGTACAGCTATCCCTGTCTCATAGTCACAAAGTTCACATTCTCATATGACCCGGATTTGAAATCCACTATTCGTCTAAAATGGAGGTCACCTGATTTCGGCAGCCAATGACTTTTTCCAATTTTTTTCAATGCCCCCGGTGTCGTAGTTCCTGTCCCACCTCCCCTGCGCTGTTATTGGTGCAAAAAAGGCGCCAGGGAAGGTGGGAGGGGAATCGAATTTTGGCGCACTTTACCACGTGGTGTTCGATTCGATTCGAACATGGCGAACACCCTGATATCCGATCGAACATGTGTTCGATAGAACACTGTTCGCTCATCTCTACTCATTACCTCTGCCCAGTCTCTTTAGGGAAAGAACAGGCTAGTGGTGAAGGGGCCGCAGAACCCTGCAAAGACAGCTGCTTAAAGGCAAAGGGACAGAAATCTCAGGCGGGCTCCTTTTCTAAAATTCTTGAGAATTTTTAAATCTAAGTTTCTCTCTTTCTTTCCTTCCTCCTTCCTTCCTTTTTCTTTCTTTCTTTCTTTCTTTCTTTCTTTCTTTCTTTCTTTCTTTCTTTCTTTCTTTCTTTCTTTCTTTCTTTCTTTCTTTCTTTCTTTCTTTCTTTCTTTCTTTCCCCCTTACTGTACATACTACATCAGCACATGGCCAATTAGCATCTAGAACTGGACCATTGTTATCATCTGGATTGACACTATGCTGCTATCACACAGAGACTGGTGGGGGCCACAGACTGGACCCTCTGGAGTAGCAGGGAATTGGTGAGGACTTATCACCTCTCCTTACCTGCTTTAGTAAATACTTGTATTGCTTATGCTATAACTTTTTTTTTTTTTTTTTTTTTTTTTTAATGTAGATTATGAGCCCCACATAGAGATCACAATGTACATTTTTCCCTATCAGTATGTCTTTAGAATATGGGATGGAAATCCATGCAAAAACGGGGAGAACTTACAAACTCCTTGGTGGGATTTGAACACCAGGACTCCAGCACTGCAAGGCTGCAGTGCTAACCACTGAGCCACCGTGTGGCCCCCCACTTATAGTATAACTTCTATCTATTCTGGAACATCTTTTCTAAGGGCTCTGCATTCTGACTTTCCTCTGTTATTCCTCCTTGCTCAAGGGTTGTACCTAGGTATAGAGTAGAGATGAGCGAGTAGTATTCGATCGAGTAGGTATTGGATAGAATACTACCGTATTCGAAATACTCGTACTCGATTGAGTACCACTCGCTATTCGAATGGAAAAGTTCGATGCAGAACCAGCATTGATTGGCCGAATGCTATATAGTCGGCCAATCAATGCTGGTTCTTCTCCTACCTTTAGAAGTCTTCTCTGTGCAGCTTCCCAGTGGCGTCTTCTGGCTCTGAATTCACTCTGCCAGGCATTGCTTGTAGTGCTTGTAGTGTGGACATGCGCAGTCGGCTCTGCCCAGGCCCGGTGCCTGGCAGAGTGAATTCAGAGCCGGAAGATGCCGCGGGGACGCTGCACAGAGAAGACTTCTCGGAGAATCCAGCCCGACCCTCACTCGTGGATTTGGTAAGTATAATTTGATCGAACGTTGCCTACCCCTGAAATGAGCATTTTCCCCGCATAGACTATAATAGGGTTCGATATTCGATTCGAGTAGTCGAATATTGAGGGGCTACTCAAAACGAATATTAAACCTCGGACATTTTACTGTTCGCTCATCTCTAGTATAGAGCAGTCAGCCTGTCTTGGAGTGGACTCTGCTGACTACCTAAGGGTAGTATTAGACTCTGGGAACCAGAACTGTGTTGGATTACTGGTAGATTATATTTGCTGCTCAGTTACCTGCCGTGTATTAGACAATTTCCTAAGCAGCAATTCCATTACCAGTAATTCCATCAGTCTTTCCCTGGGCTCTATTTAAACCAATGGGTATCTGGTCTGGTTTCAGCAATAATTAATGATGACCCCGAGTTGCTCTGCCTTCTCCCTTCTATCCGGTATTACCTGTGTTACTTGCACTATAAGGACTGGCAGACTAGAATAGTTTAATATTAAAGTGAGTCCCTATAGTACAGGTACTATGGACAAAGGAGAGTAGGGATGGTCAGAGTGTCTCAGAGGGTTGGTAGTGGAGTTCTGGATATGATTGAGCGATCTGGGATGAAATCCATGGTTCATCTCAAATAAAACCAGAAGAAAGTAAGCGTGGGAATCCTCTCTGCAGAGCCCCTTTAAGTAGTCACATAGCGAGGTAATACGAAAGTTTGTCTTTGTATACAACTCCAATGCCAAAAAGTGGGGATATTGTGTTAAAATCAAGAATGTGTTAAAATACGATGATTCAAAAATCTCCTAGAACCATCTCATCAGAAAGTGAAAGCTAGCACGTATCCACTTCATTTGCAAAAAATAACTCATTTAGAAATCAATGGCAATGACACATCTCAAAAAAGTTGTGGCAGAATTAACAAAAGGTTAGAAAAGAAAGTGGAACTAAAGAAAAACAGCTGAAGGGTTAAGTTTCATCTATGTCACATGACTGTGTATAAAAAGAGCAGGTTAGAGAGGCAGAGTCTGTCAGAAGCAAAGATGGTCAGAAGTTCACCGATCTATGAAAAACTGACAACATATCAAAAAAATATTACACCATTTAAAATGTGTGTATATCTTACCATCTACCGTACATGATATCTTCAAAAGATTGAGAGAATTTGGAGAAATCCATGTGCACAAGGGACAAGGCCGACAATATTGGATGCTCATGATCTATGGGCCGCAGGTAGCACCATGAATCAGTAATGCAAATCACTACATAGGCTCAGGAATTCTTCTAGAGATCATCGTTTTTGAACCTCCAATCTACAAATGCAAGTTAAAGCTGTATCATGCAAAGAAGAAGCCACAACACAATCCAAAAACACCGCCATCATCTCTGGGCCAAAGCTGATTTAAAATGGACAAAGGCAAAATGGAAAACTGTTCTGTGGTCAGAGGAATCAAAATTGAAATTTTTAATGGAAATCATGGACGCTGTGTGAAACCCGCTGACCCCATAGACTATAATGGGATCCGCTGGGTTACTGCCTGGTTTGTGCATGAACAATGCAGAGAGATAAGTCCTGCTTAGAGGATGGGGGCAGAATCCCTGAACGGTCTCACAGCGCAGTGTGAACCAGGCCTAGCTTTCACCTTCTGATTTGTATTCTCCATTTTATTGTAAATAATATACAGTTACATGAGATTTCCAAATCGTTTCATTCTAGTTTTCTTTACTTTTTTCCCAACTTTTTTGGAATTTGGGTTGTATTTGTAATATATAAAATTACTTTAAAGCCCCTTTTATATATCGCTGGCCCAAGGGTGATGTGAAGGTGTAAATGCTAAGTGAATGTCAGCAGAAGTGTAATTTATGATGTGTTCACCTCGATTCCCTGGAACGGAGGTTCTGAAATAGTTTTGGGCTATGATTCGGCTTCTTGCATATAATTTGAATGAAAGAGCTAAAAGAGACCTTTGTAACCCAATTATATTTCTATCAGAAGTTTCATCATTTCCCATATAAACATATGTATTTACTTTATTTCATTTTTTTTTTATTGAAAAGAAAGTTCCAAACCAAAGCAGCGAAAGGCTGGGAATTAAATGTGGGAAAAAATTCCAAACTCATCTGTAGCTATAGTAAAAGGAAAAAACAATGAAACACTTGTATACAGACTCAGACTGTATCACAGAGCACCGGAGGGCACATTGGGGAGGTGCAGGACACATGGGGGGGCCCCTAGTGCAACAAGGCCCCAAAGTCCAGCAGAAGACGGCCATTCTCTGATTTGCATATGTGATAACTTCTTGAAAATGCTTATACTCACTTGGCAGGGACCCTTACCAAATGATGTTTCCTATAACGTACTATATCAGCCCAAGGCCAATCAGCCAGTTATAGGACTTGACTAGAGATGAGCGAGTACTGTTGGGATCAGCCGATCTGAACAGCACGCTCCATTGAAATGAATGGATGCACCTGGTACTTCCGCTTTGACCGCGGCCGGACGCTTAACCCTCCGTGTGCCGGCTATGTCCATTCATTTCTATGCGAGCGTGCTGTTCGGATTGGCTGATCCGAACAGTACTCGCTCATCTCTAGACTTGACCATTATGATTGCATGGATCATTTGCTGCTACGGCAAATCACAACTACGGCCAGTAAAAAGAGACTGGGGACCATTTACTGAAACCAGCGTATATAGGCTGAAGCATGGCCTAGGCGCTGAGGCGGGAAAACCTCTCAGTGCCAAACACTGTCAGATACCCCCAAAGAGGTAACGGAGTGGCCTCCACTCATTATGCTCTGGGGTCTCTCCAGACCCAATAGTATAATAAAAGACTGCAATGCATGTTGTGGCAGCCATTTCCCTTTGTCTGAGATGAATCCCAAATTGTTTAAAACCAAACAATTTGAAATATTCAGGTTAGTTACGAACTGATCCAATCATCTCTACCTAGGGGTCGGCATGAGTAATGCACAGGGCCCTCTTCAGACTCATTACCTACATAGCATCTCTCCCAGGTCAGAAGTTTGATAGAAATAAGCAAACTTTCTAAGGTTTGTTCCAAGTACAAGTTTATCAGTTAGGATCAAGAGTTTGATTTGGTTTGATTTGGATTGTTCTGAACTAGAATTGCAAATAAATAGTTTTAAAAAGTCCTGTTTGACACTCTGAGGGCTCCTGGGTGTTTATCGACCCCCTTTCTAATCTCTAATGCTAACACAGCCTTTGTAATGTTAATGGTAACAGACATGGCTATGGTAACCAGGTGGTAGTCAGTGATAATAAATAGCCTGTATAGCCTGTGATAACAAATAGCCTGTATAGCCTGTGATAACAAGTAGCCTATATAGCCTGTTATAACAAGTAGCCTGTATAGCCTGTGATAACAAGTAGCCTATATAGCCTGTTCCCTGTCGTCCCTACCAGCGGCACAATGTGGGGTATTTCGTGCCCCTGTGTGCTGGTAGGACAGGCGGAATTTTAATTAGCCATGTATTAATTTCACATGGCTTGTTCCCTTTAAGAGGGCACAGATACCTCCCCCCTGTGCGTTTTTTTCTGTCCTGTGTAAAGGATCGGACAGGTGGGGAGGACTCTGTGTCCTCCTAAAGAGAAAGAGTAAGAAGAAGTTTCAGGTACTTACCTGCTCAGACCTGTTCAGGTGTCTTCAATGATGCACTCTGCCCCTTTGGACTTCTGTCGGTCCTGCAAAGAGAATAGGTAAGATTAAAGTTACCTATTTTGCCCACCTCCCTCACGCAATCCTACCTCCTGTTCCCCGGCATCCAGTCCTGCTGGGCTTCGGAGCCGCGCGCAGCCAGCCGGCGTGTTCGCGCGGCTCCATGAGGGGAACTTCCGGTTTTCGCGGAACCTTTCCTCTGTGTAGGAGGGTTCCGGCCGGTCGTTTAGAAGTGTAACACCGGCAACTTCCGGTTTTCGGCATTCGCCGCTCCGGGACCACGCGAACAGCAGCGTTGGACACTGGAGGTCCTCAGGAGATTAAGGTACGTGCCAATGTAGTTGGCTCAAAGGGGGAGCGTGACTTGAAGGGCTAGGAGTGTTATGAAGGGCAAAGAAACGGAGCTTTTGACTAAGGCCACGCCCCTTCCGGATATGGGGCTGTAAAAAAGGGGGCAGGTTGCATCCCTCATTGCCTGCTAGTCTAATCCCTAGCTGGTTTCTCCGCTGTGGCTTGTGGTTACCGCTTCAATCTGCATTTATTCTACTGCAAAGTCCACAGGAGGGTGGCGGATGATTATAGATCTTCGGTTCCTCAACCTCTTCATAAAGAAAAAACCTTTCAGGATGGAGTCCATAGACTCAGTAACCAATTTCCTATTGCGCAACGAGGTCATGGTCACCCTGGACCTGAAGGATGCCTACTTACATATCCCCATCTTCCCGCCACACAGGAAATATCTACGTATAGCCGTTCTTATGGCTGGTCACAGAGAGCACCTACAGTTCACTGCTCTGCCATTCGGCATATCGTCAGCTCCGTATGTATTCACCAAGATGGTCGCACCAGTTGCCGCCGCTCTCAGACTTCAAGGCCTCTTCGTGGTTCCCTACCTCGACGACTGGCTTATAAAAGCTCAGTCTACTTCAATTCTCCATCACCACCTCCAGATAGCCATCGCCTTCCTCCAGGAGTTAGGTTGGCTGATCAATTGGGAGACGTCAGAAATAGTGCCATCCACCCGGAAGAAATTCCTAGGGTTTGTTCTGGATTCCCAGAGCATGCAGATTTTCCTATCTCGTCCAAGGCGAGCAAAAATAGAAGCTTCGGTTCGGGGCCTCCTCAGGTCCCGATGGATCACCATTCGCACCGCCATGCGGGTCCTAGGCCTGATGTCTTCTTCAGCCAAGGCGGTCCCTTGGGCTTTATGGCACTTGCGTCCCCTTCAGATGGAAGTGTTGAGAGCCTGGAACGGATCTCCACGGGGACTGCACAGGAAGATCTGCCTTTCTCCCGGTACCCGTCTTTCCCTCAGATGGTGGAGACACCTGAAAGACGGAAGGTCCTCGGTTCAACCTCGTTGGACCCTGTTGACAACAGATGCGTCCCATTCGGGATGGGGAGCCCACCTGGACGGCAGGACTGTCCAGGGTCTGTGGAGGAATCCAGAGGTAGGAACCTCCAACCTGAAGGAGCTAAAAGCAGTGTATCTGGCGCTGAAGTACTTCGCCCCCTTTCTCGAAGGGAAGGCAGTCAAGGTCCGGTCAGACAATATGACGACGGTAATATACTTGAGCAAACAGGGCGGCACCAGGGTTCCAGCCCTACTGAGAGAGGCGAACTTGATCTTCACGTGGGCAGAGAAGAATCTGACCCACCTATCCGCTGTTCACATCAAGGGCTCCCTGAACATAGTAGCGGATCAGTTGAGTCGGGGTATCCCTGTATCAGGAGAATGGTCTCTCAATCAAGACATATTCCATCAGATTGTCCAAACATGGGGCCTTCCGGATGTCGACCTCATGGCAACCCGACTCAACGCCAAGGTGGAAACCTTCTGCTCTCTGTACCAGGAGGACAATGCCTTGGCAGTGGATGCCCTGTCCATCCCATGGAGGTTCAGGCTGATATACATTTTCCCTCCAGTTTCCATCATACCCAAGGTATTGATGAAAATCAGACAGGACCAAGTCTCGGGAATTGCCATAATCCCGTTCTGGCCGAAAAGGACTTGGTTTGCCCAGCTCATGTGGATGAGTCAAGGCAGGTATTGGAGGCTTCCCCCCCCTCCCAGATCTGGTGACACAAGGAGAGCTGAGACACCACGATCTGAGGAGATTCAATCTGACAGCCTGGAGGTTGACCAGTCCCTATTAAGGAATAGAGGACTGTCTCAAGGCGTCCTAAGGACTTTAGCCAGCGCCAGAGCCACCTCGACCAATAAGAATTACCGTAGGATCGGTAATATTTTCCAGGCCTGGTGCACGGAACACGAAGTGGACTCCTCCGATCCCCCTGTGAGGGCGATCCTGGATTTCCTTCAGGACGGCCTAGACAGAGGGCTTGCAGCTTCTACCCTGAAGGTACATGTAGCCGCTTTGTCCGCCTATCTGGGGAGGCGGTTGTCTCAGGATCCTTTAGTGAGCACCTTTATCAAAGGGGCAACTAGGCTGAGACCAGCAGTTTCTGCTCCTGTCCACCAATGGGACCTCAGCAAGGTCCTAACGGCACTTTGTGTTGCTCCATTCGAACCTCTGGAGGAGGTGGATCTAAAGTGGCTGACCTATAAGGTATCTTTTCTCCTCGCTATCACCTCGGCAAAAAGAGTAGGGGAGCTTCAAGCACTCTCATCGGAAGCTCCTTACATTGCCTTCTTTGAAGACCGTGTTCAGTTGAGATTTCTGCCAGGATTCAGGCCGAAAGTTTCTTCTAGGGCGAATGTGAGTCAGCTCATTTGCTTGCCAACCTTTTTTCCCGTGCCCACTTCCCCTGAGGAGGAGAAGTGGCATACCCTAGATTTAGTCCGGAACCTGCAGATTTACCTTCAGCGCACACGCGCTTTCAGGAGATCTGAGAACTTGTTAATAAATTATGTAGGGGGCCATAAAGGCCGCAAGGCTTCTAAGGTCACCATCTCTCGCTGGGTGAAGGAAGCAATCAAGTTGGCGTTTGTGAGTCAGAACTTACCTCCGCCGACCGTCCTAAGGGCCCATTCGACGCGGGCAGTATCGACCTCTTGGGCAGAGGTCAAGGCTCTCACCTTGGACCAGATTTGTGCAGCAGCATCCTGGTCTTCAGAATTGACCTTTGTGAAGCACTACCGACTTGATCGGTATGGCTCAGAAGCTACTGCCTTCGGGCGTACTGTATTACATTCTGCTTGTGTTTAATCTCCCACCCTTATGGGGATTACTTGCTATTTCCCCACATTGTGCCGCTGGTAGGGACGACAGGGAACAAAGGATTATGTAGATAATCTTGTTTCCCTTAGTCCTAACAGCGGCACAAGGATTCCCCCCCTATTGTTGTTTATTTTGGAATGTATGTATTATTACTTGTTATTTACGCACAGGGGGGAGGTATCTGTGCCCTCTTAAAGGGAACAAGCCATGTGAAATTAATACATGGCTAATTAAAATTCCGCCTGTCCTACCAGCACACAGGGGCACGAAATACCCCACATTGTGCCGCTGTTAGGACTAAGGGAAACAAGATTATCTACATAATCCTTTGTTATAACAAGTAGCCTGTATAGTCTGTGATAACAAATAGCCTGTATAGTCTGTGATAACAAGTAGCCTGTATAGCCTGTGATAACAAGTAGCCTATATAGCCTGTGATAACAAATAGCCTGTATAGCCTGTGATAACAAATAGCCTGTATAGCCTGTGATAACAAATAGCCTGTATAGTCTGTGATAACAAGTAGCCTGTATAGCCTGTGATAACAAGTAGCCTATATAGCCTGTGATAACAAATAGCCTGTATAGCCTGTGATAACAAATAGCCTGTATAGTCTGTGATAACAAGTAGCCTGTATAGCCTGTGATAACAAGTAGCCTATATAGCCTGTGATAACAAATAGCCTGTATAGCCTGTGATAACAAATAGCCTGTATAGCCTGTGATAACAAGTAGCCTATATAGCCTGTTATAACAAGTAGCCTGTATAGCCTGTGATAACAAGTAGCCTATATAGCCTGTTATAACAAGTAGCCTGTATAGTCTGTGATAACAAATAGCCTGTATAGTCTGTGATAACAAGTAGCCTGTATAGCCTGTGATAACAAGTAGCCTATATAGCCTGTGATAACAAATAGCCTGTATAGCCTGTGATAACAAATAGCCTGTATAGCCTGTGATAACAAATAGCCTGTATAGTCTGTGATAACAAGTAGCCTGTATAGCCTGTGATAACAAGTAGCCTATATAGCCTGTGATAACAAATAGCCTGTATAGCCTGTGATAACAAATAGCCTGTATAGTCTGTGATAACAAGTAGCCTGTATAGCCTGTGATAACAAGTAGCCTATATAGCCTGTGATAACAAATAGCCTGTATAGCCTGTGATAACAAGTAGCCTATATAGCCTGTGATAACAAATAGCCTGTATAGTCTGTGATAGCAAGTAGCCTGTATAGACTTTGATAACAAGTAGCCTATATAGACTGTGATAACAAGTAGCCTATATAGCCTGTGATAACAAGTAGCCTATATAGCCTGTGATAACAAATAGCCTGTATAGTCTGTGATAACAAATAGCCTGTATAGCCTGTGATAACAAGTAGCCTATATAGCCTGTGATAACAAGTAGCCTATATAGCCTGTGATAACAAATAGCCTGTATAGCCTGTGATAACAAATAGCCTGTATAGCCTGTGATAACAAGTAGCCTATATAGCCTGTGATAACAAGTAGCCTGTATACCCTGTGATAACAAATAGCCTGTATAGCCTGTGATAACAAATAGCCTGTATAGCCTGTGATAACAAATAGCCTGTATAGCCTGTGATAACAAATAGCCTGTATAGTCTGTGATAACAAGTAGCCTGTATAGCCTGTGATAACAAATAGCCTGTATAGCCTGTGATAACAAGTAGCCTGTATAGCCTGTGATAACAAGTAGCCTGTATACCCTGTGATAACAAGTAGCCTATATAGCCTGTGATAACAAGTAGCCTGTATACCCTGTGATAACAAATAGCCTGTATAGCCTGCAATAACAAATAGCCTGTATAGTCTGTGATAACAAATAGCCTGTATAGCCTGTGATAACAAATAGCCTGTATACCCTGTGATAACAAATAGCCTGTATAGCCTGCAATAACAAATAGCCTGTATAGCCTGTGATAACAAATAGCCTGTATAGCCTGTGATAACAAATAGCCTGTATAGCCTGTGATAACAAGTAGCCTGTATAGCCTGTGATAACAAATAGCCTGTATAGCCTGTGATAACAAGTAGCCTGTATAGCCTTTGATAACAAGTAGCCTGTATAGCCTGTGATAACAAATAGCCTGTATAGACTGTGATAACAAGTAGCCTATATAGCCTGTGATAACAAGTAGCCTGTATACCCTGTCATAACAAATAGCCTGTATAGCCTGCAATAACAAATAGCCTGTATAGCCTGGAACAAACTCTCTGGACTTTAGGAATTTTTTACCTTTTTAGGAATTTCACTTTTTTATGTTTGGCAAATTAAAAACAGGCCAAAGTTATAGTTCAATTATTTGAAAAAAAATAAAAATGTAAAACTCATTTAAACAGTTAGTATATCCAATAGTGTGTAGTAGTTGTTGGAAGATAAATATATCAAATAATACATTGTAGACCCTCACAAGGGGGTTAAGCTGCAATTCTGGGGTCAAAACATTTTTGTGAAAATTCTTTTTGCCATGTTATATATTACTGAGATAGTTGCTGAATCCTCTGTATTATGTTCCTTACAGGTCATTACTGATCTCTTGCCATCCATATCGTTGAGCTAATATTTTCTTTGTGCCACTTTCGTATTTATTTTTTACATCGAGTTTTGGCTATGGCTAGAAAAAAATGACTACCAAATATTGTAAAATGTATCTATTGAAATGCAAACCATATAATAATAAGGACACAAAACATGAAAAGCAACAAAAAAAATCAAGATATGTTATGAACAAAACTAAAAATTCTGTTTGATATCAAGAGATCTGAAGTGAAGGTCAGTAAGAACCAGTAGCAGAATCAGATCTGAGACCGCGAATAATCTCGGAGATTGAGTGGAAATAACAACTGCAGATGTTTCCTATTATTCTACAGAATAGTCCTGCAGAGCCGAGAAAAAACATCTCGTAACGTTCCTGAAAATCTGAATACTTTGCATCAAATCGGCCTTGTAAATAAGATGATGCCTGATGGAAAATAGAAGTCAATAGATTTATCTTATTCATTGACACTAAATGAAAAGACGTTGGAGGAATCCAATGAACCGAACAGAGGAAAGCACCAAGTAATAGTTGCCTGAAGAGGGCGGCTCATGTGTGACATTGATCTGGGTCTAAGAAGTAAGTTCCACTTTGCTGCCCAGCCTATCTTTACAACATTATCTAGCACTGTGCAATGAGCATTATTCATTCAAGTCAGAAGTGACAGCGCATGAAAAACATGGCAGACCTTTAAATGTGTAATAAGAATACAGAGCTGCAGCCACTTTGTGTCAGGGAACTTGCTGCAAGCTTTATATTAAATTTACTCTAAAACCCGTCCAGCAAAAGCAGAAAGATAGGCAACGGCCATAGAAAAATAAGTAGCTATATTACAATCTTATCATAAAGTCATATTATGCACTTTCTATATTATTCCTTTTCTTTAGGTTTTTAGCCATTTTTGAGAGTCAGGATAGTCTAGTGCAATGCTTTATTCTATCCTATGAATACAGAAACCTGACTAACCCAGTGCCATCCTAGCATGTGACAGGGCTGTCAGGGGCTCATTCACTCCACTCACTGAATACTGCACTCACCCTTCTGTCATTGAGCATAAATCACACCCCAACACAGTCCGTGCACCCCAGACACACACCCCACTCATATATGCACATGTCTATCTAACAGTCAGACAGCAAACACACTTACTAAGGCAATGGATCCATAGAGCAGAGTTAACTTGAATACTTTAATACTCAAAGGTTCAGTGCTTATGTAAAAAAGAGGAATAAAAAAAGGTGGCATAGACAAGCAAAACAGTTGTCAAATACAGGGAGAAAAAAACAGAAACACCTTGCAAGTTACAGTCCTTTTGATTCCATGGAGTTTGGAAGGTTCTCAGATGTAATGGTCAGCACCCAGCTCAGCTGTCTCCTAAGGTGTTACAAAGTCTTCTTGGTATCAGCAGTCTTTGTAATGATGGGATTCTGACTGATGTTCAGAAACACCCCCTCTATTTATGAGTCCCATGTAGCTCAGATTCTTGTCAGGACACCCCTATCCTTTATGAGTTGGGGGTTAAAACCTTCCTAGGTAAATCTGAGTTACGAAGACCTCCCCCCCTCCACCGTCTCTGGTGTCCAGGGGAAGGTCCTGTATCTGGCAGTTTTGTATCCACATCATATGTCACATAAGCACAAATCCCAGATCTAAGGTGAGAGGTGACAACACATAATTATGTCTTATTCCTGACGATTATATCATCACATGTGCACACTCATAAATATACTATACTCGCTGATAGTATATAGTACGGATTTCCATCACAACCAGAAGATAACACCTCTATAGACAGGACTGACCCGTCATGACATCCACTGCTGACAATAGACAATGTATCTACCTCCCCTAGAACACGTCAATGAGTCTCCTCCAGACTATTACTGTCTATGGCCACGACTCTGATGGAAATGTTGTTAACGGAACAGAGGAGAAGCTTAGGGAAGATGGCCGCCCCCTAATAACGCACAGGAGATTCATAATACAATAATAAGCAGATAACACAAATATAATATATTTAATTGAAATAAATGAAAACAAATTAGCGATACATTTCTTTTAGGAGATCGGATCATAAAATATAGTCCAAGTCTCTCTAAGTATCTGTATATGATCTGCGCAGAATCCATAGACTCTTCATAAGAGAGAATCATCTGATTATCAATTCTCTGTAATTCTATGTAAATAGCAGACAGTAAATTCTTATTAATAAATGACACTTTCTGTGTTTTCTATTTGATGTTTCATCCCGGACGGGTTTGACAGTAATGGCAATCATTTGTGTCCCATTTCTTTATCCACTGCCTGTCTATGCTAATTCTCCCATGATATCTGTCTACCCTGCCAATTACCCGGACTCGCTCCCTCTGAAATGTGAGTTGATGCGGCATAATCCTTGCTCGGAATCGGTTTCCTCTTTTAGTCTAGTGTCTCTACAGGACATCATTATTCTCTCCAGCACTCTTATGTGTCGCTTCTCCCAGCAATGCTATTATATCCTCCGGCTTCTTAATAAAATTCGAAGTTAAAACACTGTACATAAAATTGACTATTATTTGCTGTTCTAAGCTAAATAGCATTCAAATATACAGCCATGTTTTTAAGACGCCCAATAAAAAATTTGCAGATAAGGCTATACAATATTTTTGATGCTTGTATTTCAGACGTCGGGTAGTAAATTATAGGAATGAAACTGTAATGGAGTGTTATAAAGACTTGCAGAGCTTGGCCAAAGTTGGACAAAAGGGACTGCGATATTTTTATCTAGAAACAGCTTCAATCTATGGACTGTATCTGGTCCATTTAAGGTTGGATTCACACCATTGCTCGATCACCATTCAGAGATTCTGTCCCCCATCCCGCTTGAAAAATGCATTTTTGGGGGGAATTTAACTATTGCAGAAGAGGAGGAGTACAGTGCAAAGATCGCCATGAGAAACGTCCCTGAGAAGCCAAATTGCCCCAAGGTGGCCATCATAAAAGACCAGTCTAGATGGTCAAAGGCCTTCTCTGCACCAAGGCTTAAGAGAAGAGTAGGAGTAGAGGAGGGATTGGCCACATCAATCAAATCCACAGCCCTTCTGGTATTATCTTCTCTCTGACAACAGGGGGCAAAACCCACCTGGTCCTTATGGATGAGAGATAGAAGCCATAAATAAAGACGGTTCACCGGGAGCTTAGGAAAGAGTTTCAAATGAGAGTTCCTGAGAGCTATCGGTCAGTAGTTAGAACGTGCCTGAAGGTCTTTATTCGGTTTGGGGACCACGTTAATGTGGGAGTGAAGCATGGAGTGAGGATTGGGAGTATTGTCCAGAAAGGCATTGAAGAGCCGTCACAGATAAGGCAGCAGATCAGATTGGAGAGTTTGGACCTGACCATTAGCCAGACCCCTCAGAACATCATCAAACTCCTTATGTGGGATGGCTGCATTAAGGGAGTCAAGGGCTGAAGGGGGAGGAATGGAGAGGGCAAGAATCAAGATACGAACTCAGGTCAGCATGAGCAATGGAGCAATGGAGGGGTAGCCATTATCTTTTATAAGACACCAAATAGCTTAATAGTAAAACAATGACTACTCTCTAATCCCCCATCATCAGTCTCTACTACTGCCACAGAGATGTCAATGCTCAGCCAATCTCTAGCTATGGTGGATTACCTCTGCGCCAATGATTGGCTATGTGGTCATGGTTCCTGCGCCAAGATGGTCCAGAAAGTGGAGACCAGGAAAGTACCCAGGAAGGATCAGAACAGGGGTAGCAGGGGGTCAGTCATCTATTACTTTTTATTCTGAGCCTTTAGATAAAAAAAAAAATCTAACTGGTCAACCTTTTAATTTTACTATGAGATTGCAGAAATAGTGGGGATAAATAAAAATTCAGTCAGAAAACAAGACAATTCATTTCTAGCTCGTTTACAATTCATCACAATAAGCAGAACTTCAGTGATTCTGGTGCCGTTGGACATGTTTCTTAATCTTGCACCGTTCCTGAGCAATCATTTATTTTAGTTTCAGTAAAATGATGCTCTCTCCTGTCAGATGGGCGGTCCTGGACCGAAGCAAAAAGTCAAGGACCGCCCACCTGACAGTCGAGAGCGTGAGTGTTCTGAAAATAACAGAAATGATTGCCTGGGAACGGTCCCAACGGCACCAGAATCACTGGGGACGCATCTATCGGAGGATGCAAAGAACTGGAGTTGGTGGGGGGTAGTCAAAGGTCCTCTGTAAAAACTGAATTAGTAAGCAGAAATAATTACTATTATAGCCATCAGTGCTGAGTTACAGATGGATTAAGCAACATTTAAATTATGTAATAAAAACATTTAATCGTTCGTGCAGGCAGTGCGCGGCAAGCACACGGAGCCCGTTATAGTCTATGGGGTCCATGTGCTTTGCCAGCACATCCTTTACAATTGCGATTGTATTCCGTCCGGGCGGTGTCCATGTGGATGCTAATGTGAACCAATCCTAAGTACAGTATATAGATCCTTCCTTTTTAGGAGTTGGATGCTGGAGAGTCACAACTGCACATTTAAAGGGGTTGTCTACTTTCAGACAAATATTGAGACACAAACGTCACTGTCTGTAAAATAAAAATTGTGAGGAATTGATACAGAACGGATATTGGAAAACTGTAGAACTTTTTATTACACAAACACTAACATTATTCTCTCAATATGGGACGAGCCCTTTAAGGCTCACGACAAGGCAAATGATAGGTTACAGACCAGGCAAGAAGGGCCACGTTTCCCATTGTTTTCATGACCAATTTCCCCTTTATAATAGTTCCATGCTCCACCATTGTATTCAACTGTATCTGCCTGAAGGAACAATTGTATCCCCCATCTCTCACCGCTCTTTGGCTAATGTGAAACTGGCGAATATTTACAAACCTAATCTCACAAGATTTGTCCATCTTCACATTATTCTTAAGAAACAGAATGTCACCTGGATACAACAGACTAGGGAGATATTGGTTGTCACTTGTTGCATATGTGGGTTGTCATCATGCACCCCAGTCACATTCTGCCTAATAATCCTACAAAGACAGCAGGGGCATCAAACATTGTGATTCCAGGTGATAACTCTTATGGTAAACTATAGATTTCAAGGAATTTCCCAAGATGATCAATGACAATCTGTTTTTTTTCCAAAAAGAAAACCACTCGTGTCCATAGACGTCTGTTATTGTAGTGTATAGTGTATATGACCAGTCACACAGCAAAGGGACAACCAAGGTGCGGCTCTAATTCCTTTAGGAGGGCTGATGTATCTTTAAGCCTTTGCTTTGGGCAACAACAGCTAATACAAAGTTATTGAAAAAACATTTGGCTTCTGTGATGAGATATAGGGCTGTGACAGTCTATCCCACTGAATATAGTCAGGGTAACTCTGCTAAATCTGTGGCATTAGGGATGTGTCTGACAACATACTCACTTCTATCCTGTCTCCAATAACAATTAGCAGAATTGTGAATACAGCTCTGGAGTATAATGTAAGCTTCAACTTCCAAGTACAAGATAAGTAATGCAATCATTTCATAAAATTATTATTTTTTTTAAATAATTGGTTTATCTAAAGAGATTGGCCCGAGACACTAAAATAAAACCATTGCTCTTTTAGTATAAAAGTGAAGCAATTACTAATTAGATTCCATTAACAGAAATGCCCTGATTGCCAAAAAGGAGTAGCAAATATTTTATCTGGATGTTTAGGAATTGTACAGAACATCAAAGGGAACTAGCAGATCAGATTTCAAGCAAAACAAGATGCCTAAAATCCAACACTGCTGCAATGGATTCTAAGACCCCCTGATGTTTCCACCAGAGCCGGCTGCAAGGTCGGTTGGACTTTAGTAGAGTCAGGACCCAGGTTACCAGACCGGAGCTAGTGTAAGAAGATAGTTACACTGAAGTCTAGACCAGCAAATCAATGGCAGAAAGTAAAAACACAAGCAGGGTAAATCCAAGAGAGCACAGGAATATCCGAATCAGTAAGAGGAGAATAAAGTGTCCAAGCCAGGGTCAAGTCTAGAAGATCACAGACAAGACCAAAGTAGTAATAAAACAGGTAACCAGGAAAACAAACCAAAATCAGTAACCAGGGAATCAGTAAACAGGTACCATCAGTGGTCACAAACCTGCAAACGCACCGGAAAAACCTCAAGAAGAGTCAAAATACGCGGCCACTAGTCAGGATTGGGGGATGAGGGAGCAATCTGATTGGCTCTGCATGTAGACCCTACCAGAGCTTCACTTGTAGACATAGCAACTTTAATGTGATGGCTTTGTATAGGGCTGCAAGTGGGATCACACATATTGAGGTCATATGTTTTGTGTCCCTGGACAACCCCATTTAATGGGTAGGATAAACTCTGTGCAATATACGATAGCGCTCTATGAATAAAGCTCAGTATAGTCTTGCCCTTAATTTATGTAAATGTCAGCCTTTGTGGTTAGTCGTTCTTTAAGGTGCAGGGAAATTTGTCAGCCACTCTAATGACATAACAGATGAAAAAAACCTCCCGTAGACACAAAGCGAAAACAGCCGCGTCCTCAGCGGGAGGTTTGGTAATTATTTCTCATATCGTGCACATTAAAAGAATGAAAGAGAATTGTGATCAGTGACTTTGTTAATGTTCGGGAGTCGGGCTGGAAGATTGCGAGTTCTTCTCATTCATCTCTTGTTGGTGGTTCTGTTAGATCAGCAACAGTTTTGATGACATTTTTACGGTTTTCAGATATCTTATGGCTTCTGCTTGTCATTTCCTAAAGGAGCGAATAAGGTTTTACCCTCTGGGAACTAACACAGCAGCATTGAGAGCAGAGAATGGCTGGAATCTATGTGGCTGACTGATCGGCTTGCTCTTAATTGTTCTCTTAATTAGCTGAAATAGCGACTTCATCTGGGGAGAGATCACAGTATCGGTAAACACTTCCACCTTGGAGCTCTTTTTAATGCCTTTTGGAGATGTGACAGCCGCCTCCTAACACATTTGTTTCTCCAGTGAGATAGACAGCTGCCAATTTTTTTCGCCCCAATCTTCTTTGCTCTCATCATGTGATCTGTCATTCTGTTCTCCGGGAGACTTGATGTCCAACTGCTTGTTCTTAAAGCTGGCTTTGGCATCCTCAAACTTCATTTGTTTAAGTGGCAGCTTGAAAGGAGCGAAAACAAAAGAAGGCTGGAAGTTAAATTGGAGTTATCCGGAGAACCTGCTGCGGAGCGAATATTACGATACGATTATGTGCGCAAATGGAGGGATCACAAACCGCTACTGTATTATTTATAAGCCGTGTTCACACCGGTTCTGCTATGGATATACTTACAACCTTAGATTGGTGGTAACTAGAGATTAGTGAGTACTGTTCCATCGAGTAGGTATCTGATCGAATACTACGGTATTCTAATACTCATACTCGCTCAAATACCACGCAATAAAAGCAATAATAATTTGATTCTCCTCCCACCTTTCCTGGCGCTTTTTTTTACACCAATCACTATGCAGGGGAGGTGGGACAGGAACTAGGACAACGGAGGCATTAAAAAAAAACGTATACAGTAGAGATGAGCGAATAGTGAAATATTCGAAAATTTGAAATTCGACTCGAGTAGACCTCAATATTCGACTATTCAATCAAATACTACTCGCTCATCTCTACCGGAAACCAATTGTATTTGTATCAAATAAAATTAATGAAATAAAACTGAGATTAAAAATATAATTCCTACTATAATAAAATACAAACAATATTGTTACATGATATCATTTACATATCATTTATGGATGTGTTCACACAGAGGGAGTGACCCTGCTGCAGACGGCCATAGCTCCGCTCTGTTTTTCTGCCAGGGGGCCTCAATTTGGAGAGGAATCTGCGGCCGATCACCTGAAATTCTAAATTCTTCCTATTTTCAAAAAGAAGTAGCAGAATTGTGAATACAGCTCTGGAGCATAACATAGGATATACAGTCCTATGAAAAAGTTTGGGCACCCCTATTAATCTTAATCATTTTTAGTTCTAAATATTTTGGTGTTTGCAGCAGCCATTTCAGTTTGATATATCTAATAACTGATGGACACAGTAATATTTCAGGATTGAAATGAGGTTTATTGTACTAACAGAAAATGCGCAATATGCATTAAACCAAAATTTGACCGGTGCAAAAATATGGGCACCTCAACAGAAAAGTGACATTAATATTTAGTACATCCTCCTTTTGCAAAGATAACAGCCTCTAGTCGCTTCCTGTAGCTTTTAATCAGTTCCTGGATCCTGGATGAAGGTATTTTGGACCATTTCTTTCTACAAAACAATTCAAGTTCAGTTAAGTTTGATGGTCGCCGAGCATGGACAGCCCGCTCTCAAATGATCTGAAAACAAAGATTGTTCAACATAGTTGTTCAGGGGAAGGATACAAAACGTTGTCTGAGAGATTTAACCTGTCAGTTTCCACTGTGAGGAACATAGTAAGGAAATGGAAGAGCACAGGGACAGTTCTTGTTAAGCCCAGAAGTGGCAGGCCAAGAAAAATATCAGAAAGGCAGAGAAGAAGAATGGTGAGAACAGTCAAGGACAATCCACAGACCACCTCCAAAGAGCTGCAGCATCATCTTGCTGCAGATGGTGTCACTGTGCATCGGTAACTATACAGCGCACTTTGCACAAGGAGAAGCTGTATGGGAGAGTGATGAGAAAGAAGCCGTTTCTGCACGTACGCCACAAATAGAGTTGCCTGAGGTATGAAAAAGCACATTTGGAGAAGCCAACTTCATTTTGGAAACAAAGATTGAGTTGTTTGGTTATAAAAAAAGGCGTTATGCATGGCGTCCAAAAAGAAACAGCATTCCAAGAAAAACACATGCTACCCACTGTAAGATTTAGTGGAGGTTCCATCATGCTTTGGGGCTGTGTGGCCAATGCTGGCATCGGGAATCTTGTTAAAGTTGAGGGTCGCATGGATTCCACTCAGTATCAGCAGATTCTTGAGAATAATGTTCAAGAATCAGTGACGAAGTTGAAGTTACGCCGGGGATGGATATTTCAGCAAGACAATGATCCAAAACACCGCTCCAAATCCTCAGGCATTCATGCAGAGGAACAATTACAATGTTCTGGAATGGCCATCCCAGTCCCCAGACCTGAATATCATTGAACATCTGTGGGATGATTTGAAGCGGGCTGTCCATGCTTGGCGACCATCTAACTTAACTGAACTTGAATTGTTTGTCTAAAATACCTTTATCCAGGATCCAGGAACTGATTAAAAGCTACAGGAAGCGACTAGAGGCTGTTATCTTTGCAAAAGGAGGATCTACTAAATATTAATGTCACTTTTCTGTTGAGGTGCCCATACTTTTGCACCGGTCAAATTTTGGTGTAATGCATATTGCGCATTTTCTGTTAGTACAATAAACCTCATTTCAATCCTGAAATATTACTGTGTCCATCAGTTATTAGATATATCAAACTGAAATGGCTGCTGCAAACACCAAAATATTTAGAACTAAAAATGATTAAGATTAATAGGGGTGCCCAAACTTTTTCATAGGACTGTATATACTGTATATAGAATATGGATAATCAATGCTAAATATTCACAAAATGGAGAGAAGGGAGGAGGGTGCAGGGACCAGGGACTTGCTGATACATGCCAAATATCCTGGAATAGAACCTTTCCACTCCTGGTGCTGTTTATATCTCCGGCTCCTTTGCATCTCTCGGGTAACAGACAATATATCTTGTGTAGCTTCTTCTGCAGTCTCAGTATTGTCACATGTGATCTCATTCCTCCTAATAGTCATTTGGTCAATTATGAAGAAGTAATGGACGGATAGAAGGGACTATGTCTGCAAGATACGACTACTGGGTGTTTGTTGTCTGTTACCAAGGAGATGCATAGATCTGAATAAGAGCTGTATAGGAGATGCATATTATTATTATTATTATTATTATTATTATTATTATTATTATTATTTATATAGCACCATTAATCCCATGGTGCTTTACATTTGGGGGTTACATACAATACACAGAATACACAGGTAGATATAATACTAACAATGACCGGCTGGCACAGTGGGGTAGAGGGCCCTGCCCGCGAGGGCTTACAATCTATGGGGGAAGGGGGGTAGAGACAGAAAGAGAGGGGGAGACTGTACAGATGGGGGTGCGGTGATAGTGTTATTGGGGGGTGTAGGCCTTCCTGAATAGGGGAGTCTTCAGGACCTTCTTGAATCCTGTGATTGTGGGGGTCAGTCTTATGTGTCTTGGTAAGGAGTTCCAGAGTATGGGGGATGCACGAGAGAAATCTTGGAGACGGTTGTGTGAGGAGCGGATGAGGGCAGAGCGGAGTAGGAGGTCATTGGAGGATCTGAGGTTATGTATAGATCTGAATATATGCTGTATAGATGCTGTATAGATGCTGTATAGATGCTGTATAAGAGCTATATAAGAGCTGTACTGTATAGATGCTGTATAAGAGCTATATAAGAGCTGTACTGTATAGATGCTGTATAAGAGCTATATAAGAGCTGTACTGTATAGATGCTGTATAAGAGCTGTACTGTATAGATGCTGTATAGATGCTGTATAAGAGCTATATAAGAGCTGTACTGTATAGATGCTGTATAGATGCTGTATAAGAGCTATATAAGAGCTGTACTGTATAGATGCTGTATAAGAGCTGTACTGTATAGATGCTGTATAGATGCTGTATAAGAGCTATATAAGAGCTGTACTGTATAGATGCTGTATAAGAGCTATATAAGAGCTGTACTGTATAGATGCTGTATAAGAGCTGTACTGTATAGATGCTGTATAGATGCTGTATAAGAGCTATATAAGAGCTGTACTGTATAGATGCTGTATAAGAGCTATATAAGAGCTGTACTGTATAGATGCTGTATAAGAGCTGTACTGTATAGATGCTGTATAGATGCTGTATAAGAGCTATATAAGAGCTGTACTGTATAGATGCTGTATAAGAGCTATATAAGAGCTGTACTGTATAGATGCTGTATAAGAGCTGTACTGTATAGATGCTGTATAGATGCTGTATAAGAGCTATATAAGAGCTGTACTGTATAGATGCTGTATAAGAGCTATATAAGAGCTGTACTGTATAGATGCTGTATAAGAGCTATATAAGAGCTGTACTGTATAGATGCTGTAGCCAGAATACTGTAGTAAATGGTGATTGTGGACGAGCTGTGAAGTTACTTTCTCTTTCTTTTATAAGCATACTTTTTATCTTTTGTAAATGTACCAGAAAAAAACGGTTGTGAGGGTGAATAATGACTTTAAATGTGCCAAAACTGTGGGTTTATGAGGGCTCCATTTTACCTATGGCCCCTTTGGCACTGGCTGACGGTATAGACGTCCAGTCCCCCCTTACATGTGATATTACAGGTCAATAGTTGTACCTTAGATCGTCCGAATCTCTAACCTTTGCATTGAGACTATTACTATTTATTCCAGGCTATTGGGATAAGTGAAGAAAATAATCCAAGTAAAATCTGTTAATAATGTAAGTTATAACCTTGAACATAAACCTTCCCGGCCTCACCGCTCAGGATAAAACCTTCACTTATTTCTGTGTGCAAAGAAGGAAAGAAAAATTCACATCTTTCATAAGGGTCACAAGACGAACATATGGCCGCGACCTCTGACATTCCACCGACAGCGATTTACTAACAGCTGACTATTATCATAGCTACGCATCTCGCTGCCACCAAGTCATCGGGGACTCCCCGGGAAGAAATGGTACAATGGCTATAGTAAGTGGCCGCGCGACTCGCTGTTTATTCAATCAATAGTCTGACAACATATTAACAGAAACTTTAACCTCATTGATGTAGATGAAATGGTCTCACGTATGGATGAAAAGCTTTTACATCTACTTGGTGAAGAATTACCCGCACTTCTATTATTTACATTGTTCAGGTGCTCACATGGACCCCCGAGGCAGATAAATGGAGATTTCAATAGTCTGGTTGTAAATATATTCAAAAACATCAAAAATATGTAAAAAATAAAACCTCATATAAATATACAAATATACAGAACATAATATTCCTATGAATACATGAAACATGAAGAATATTTGATACTATTAGGTCCTTCCATAAGCCAGGGGAACAGGCTTTGCTCTCCCTATTTCTGTAGAACATTCCAGTGTAACTCCCAGCACCATTCAATAGATGATCATCTCCATCATCTACTCTCTGTGTCTCTAATGGTTCATACAAAGACACTCTCTATAGGCACACAGGATCTTGCAGGGTCATATTGTAAACCTGGATACATCGTGATCCTATGCATGCGGCTTTGTTGTCCTGGATTAACCAAACTGTAAGGGGAGATAGTCTGCATGACTCAACATGTAAATAAAGTAGAAAACATTTTTATAGAAGTCTACAATAGAAGTCTATAGATGATATAATAGAAGTCTATAGAGACTATAATAGAAGTCTATAGAGGCTATAATAGATGTCTATAGGGGCTATAATAGAAGTCTATAGAAGTCTACAATAGAAGTCTATAGAGGCTATAATAGAAGTCTATATAGGCTATAATAGATGTCTATACAGGCTATAATATAAGTCTATAGAGTTCTACAATATAAGTCTACAGTAGCTATAATAGAAGTCTATAGAGTCTATAATAGAAGTCTATAGAGACTATAATAGATGTTTATAGAGGCTATAATAGATGTTCATAGAAGCTATAATAGAAGTCTATAGAGGTCTACAATAGAAGTCTATAGAGGCTATAATACAAGTCTATATAGGCTATAATAGAAGTCTAGAGAGGCTATAATAGAAGTCTATAGAGGTCTACAATATAGGTCTATAGAAGCTATACTAGAAGTCTATAGAAGCTGTAATAGATGTCTATAGAGGCTATAATAGAAGTCTATAGACGTTTACAATAGATGTCTATAGAGGTCTACAATAGAAGTCTATAGAAGCTATAATATGGACCCATGCAACACAGGTCAAAGTCAATGGTATCCACAAGAGTCAATTTGGATTTTTTGGAAAGTAATCTCATAACATCAGTCTTGGCTCAATTTAGAAACAAATCTGTCACAGAGCAGGGATAGCTGGGTAGACTGATATATATACTTACAGATATATATATATGTACTTACAGACAGTTTTTGGCAGAGCTGGGCAGGGAGGTTGTTCACCCGCCATCTTGGAGAACTAAGCCCAGATCTTCTGTGGATGTTGCTTGTCCAATCCTTCTGTCTCTTCATGTCGATCAATAGACAACCCTGGCACACTGACCTGCCAAAAAATCTGAGACGTGCCTCGTGGGTTGCAGAACGCCTCTGGAGGAAAAGCCACTCCCAGGAGGATTTCCTCAGTTACAAAGAAGCAGTTCTCTCATTTAAGGATGCACTCACCTCTGCAAAGCAGGTCTACTTCACCAGACTCATATCTGCACTCTCTCGCAACCCCAAACAGTTATTCTCCACCTTCAACTCCCTCCTCCGTCCTCCCGCCCCTCCTCCGACATCACTTATCTCAGCTGACGACTTTGCCTCTTACTTCAAAACTAAAATTGACACCATCAGAGACAGTCTCACCCTACTCCCCTGACAACCCCTCTACCCAACTACTTACTGTTCCTCATCCCTGACCTGTTTCTCCTCCATCACTGATGAAAAACTCTCCTCCCTAATCTCCAAATCCCACCTCACCTCCTGTGACCTGATCCAATCACCTCATCCCCAAACTCGCTGAAGTCATTACACCAGCCCTAACTCATCTCTTCAACCTATCCCTAACCAATGGATCCTTCCCCTCTGCCTTCAAACACGCCACTGTCACTCCTATACTTAACAAACCGTCCCTCGCCCCGTCCTCTCCTGCCAACTATCGTCCCATCTCTCTGCTCCCGTACGCCTTAAAACTGCTTGAGCAACACGTCCACTCAGAACTCTCCTCTTATCTCTCCTCCAACCTGCTCTTTGACAGACTTCAGTCAGGCTTCAGACCCCGGCACTCCACTGACACTGCCATAACAAAAGTCACTAATGACCTGCTAACCGCCAAAGCCAAGCGCCATTACTCTGTCCTCCTCCTCCTTGACCTCTCCTCTGTCCTCCTCCTCCTTGTCCTCTCCTCTGTCCTCCTCCTCCTTGACCTCTCCTCTGCCTTTGACACTGTTGACCACTCCCTCCTGTTAGATATTCTCTCATCCCTTGGTATCTCAGACCTGGCCCATTCCTGGATCTCCTCATACCTCACCGACCGCACATTCGGCGTCTCCCACTCGCACACCACCTCCTCACCTCGCCCTCTCTCTGTAGGTGTCCCCCAGGGCTCCGTCCTAGGACCCCTCCTGTTCTCCATCTACACCCTTGGCCTTGGCCTGAACTCATAGAATCTCATGGTTTTCAATACCACTGCTATGCCGACGACACCCAAATCTACATCTCTGGACCAGACATGACCTCCCTGCTGGCCAGAGTTCCAGATTGTCTAGCGGCCGTAGCCTCCTTCCTCTCCTCCTGCTTTCTCAAACTGAACATGGAGAAAACGGAGTTCATCATCTTCACCCCACCCCATATGGCCCCTCCACCTGACCCATCTATCAAAGTTAACAGAACCACAATTACCCCTGTCCCACAGGCCCGATGCCTTGGGGTAACCCTGGACTCCGACCTATTTTTCAAGTCACACGTTCAAACCCTCAACACCTCCTGCCGCCTCCAACTCAAAAACTTCCACCGAATCCGCTCCTTCTTCACCCCTGAAACTACCAAGATGCTCGTCCAGGCCCTCATAATCTCCCGCTTAGACTACTGCAACACCCTTCTCCATGGACTCCCAGCAAACACCCTCGCCCCCCTCCAGTCCACCTTAAACTGCGCTGCTCGCTTAATCCACCTCACCCCCCGATCTTCATCGGCTGCTCCCCTCTGCCAGTCCCTCCACTGGCTACCTATAGCCCAGCGAATTGCGTTCAAGCTGCTAACGCTAACATACAAAGCCATCCACAACCTGTCCCCTCCATATATCTCTGACCTCATCCTCACCTGTCCCCTCCATATATCTCTGACCTCATCCTCACCTGTCCCCTCCATATATCTCTGACCTCATCCACACCTGTCCCCTCCATATATCTCTGACCTCATCCACACCTGGCCCCTCCATATATCTCTGACCTCATCCTCACCTGCCCCCCCATATATCTCTGACCTCACCTGTCCTCTCCATATATCTCTGACCTCATCCACAACCTGTCCCCTCCATATATCTCTGACCTCATCCTCACCTGTCCCCTCCATATATCTCTGACCTCACCTGTCCCCTCCATATATCTCTGACCTCATCCTCACCTGTCCCCTCCATATATCTCTGACCTCATCCTCACCTGTCCTCTCCATATATCTCTGTCCTCATCCTCACCTGTCCCCTCCATATATCTTTGTCCTCATCCTCACCTGTCCTCTCCATATATCTCTGACCTCATCCTCACCTGTCCCCTCCATATATCTCTGACCTCATACTCACCTGTTCCCTCCATATATCTCTGACCTCATCCTCACCTGCCCCCCCATATATCTCTGACCTCACCTGTCCTCTCCATATATCTCTGACCTCATCCACAACCTGTCCCCTCCATATATCTCTGACCTCCTCACCTGTCCCCTCCATATATCTCTGACCTCATCCACACCTGTCCCCTCCATATATCTCTGACCTCATCCTCACCTGTCCCCTCCATATATCTCTGACCTCATCCTCACCTGTCCCCCCCCATATATCTCTGACCTCACCTGTCCTCTCCATATATCTCTGACCTCATCCTCACCTGTCCCCTCCATATATCTCTGTCCTCATCCTCACCTGTCCCCCCATATATCTCTGACCTCATCCTCACCTGTCCCCTCCATATATCTCTGACCTCATCCTCACCTGTCCCCTCCATATATCTCTGACCTCATCCTCACCTGTCCTGTCCATATATCTCTGACCTCATCCACACCTGGCCCCTCCATATATCTCTGACCTCATCCACACCTGGCCCCTCCATATATCTCTGACCTCATCCACACCTGTCCCCTCCATATATCTCTGACCTCATCCACACCTGGCCCCTCCATATATCTCTGACCTCATCCTCACCTGTCCCCTCCATATATCTCTGACCTCACCTGTCCTCTCCATATATCTCTGACCTCATCCTCACCTGTCCCCTCCATATATCTCTGACCTCATCCACACCTGGCCCCTCCATATATCTCTGACCTCAATAATCGCTTCTCGGCCTTTTGGCTAAGATCAAGTGTAGTATCTGTTCTTATCAGAAGTAGAGAGTAGGCGAAACTGCTGGAGAGCGCGGTCTGGGACCAGCCACAGCAGGAGTAGGCCGAAATCTATGGAGGTCTGAATGGAGAACCACTTGAGGCGTTGTTGATGGGGGACGTGGTTAGTACACCGGCTCCGCCAGTGGAGGTGATGGACCCACTGCAGGGGGCTGGCAGAACGCCACTGACGCTGTCAACACGACCACCAGGGGGACAGGACGCTCCCTGGGGATCTTACCATGGGCCGGGGAAGCGCTCGAAGGTCTCTGGTGTCGTGCCCTGGGGGTTGAGTGGCCCCCGGGGTGCCTTAAATCACTGGGCGTGGGAAACCCACTGATTTGGGCACATTGCTATGGCACTAGATTACACCCTTTTGAGCACCCACTCCTTTATGCCTGGTTTTCCAGCATAGGAGAATTTTTATAGATCTGGCGGTAAACCAGGCTCGTAAGGGCACTTTACCACTTATATAAGTGTTTTTCTCACTTTTTGTTTCACTCGTCACCTTTTTTGTGTGTCAACGAAGGGATGCTGTACCCTTTTGGGACGCTTCCTGACGGTTGTCTGGGGATGAGGCCTGTAATGGGTCTCTCCCCTCTGTCAGTCGACCTGTCCTGGGGAACCGGGGCAGGCGCAGACCTCTTTGCCTGAGTCAAGGAGTATCTCTGGTGGTGGCAGCCTGGAGAGAAACTTGGCGACTGGTAATCCTGAGTACCCTTGGTGGTGGCAGCCCAAGGGGAAAACGGATGTTGGTAGGACCTCCTGCTCCGGCAGATGGTCCTTTCGGTTACTCGACCCCACTCGGTCACCTTCTGGTCCTTGTGGGGAAGAGTTTGGTCAGGAACCTCCCTCCCCTTTAGGGGAAGGGTGCGTTTTTTGGCAAGCATCCTGGGCACGTTTTTTTTAGTGTGACACCCACACTTTTTTTGTGCACTTGGTGTTTTTGATTGGCACAGCGGAGACCTTCGATAAAAAAAAAAAAATGTACAGCACCATGGGATTAATATAATAATGTACAGAGCACCATGGGATTAATATAATAATGTACAGCACCATGGGATTAATATAATAATGTACAGAGCACCATGGGATTAATATAATAATGTACAGAGCGCCATGGGATTAATATAATAATGTACAGAGCACAATGGGATTAATATAATAATGTACAGAGCACCATGGGATTAATATAATAATGTACAGAGCACCATGGGATTAATATAGTAATGTACAGAGCACCATGGGATTAATATAATAATGTACAGAGCACAATGGGATTAATATAATAATGTACAGAGCACCATGGGATTAATATAATAATGTACAGAGCACCATGGGATTAATATAATAATGTACAGAGCACCATGGGATTAATATAATAATGTACAGAGCGCCATGGGATTAATATAATAATGTACAGCACCATGGGATTAATATAATAATGTACAGAGCACCATGGGATTAATATAATAATGTACAGAGCACCATGGGATTAATATAATAATGTACAGCACCATGGGATTAATATAATAATGTACAGCACCATGGGATTAATATAATAATGTACAGAGCACCATGGGATTAATATAATAATGTACAGCACCATGGGATTAATATAATAATGTACAGCACCATGGGATTAATATAATAATGTACAGCACCATGGGATTAATATAATAATGTACAGAGCACCATGGGATTAATATAATAATGTACAGAGCACCATGGGATTAATATAATAATGTACAGAGCACCATGGGATTAATATAATAATGTACAGCACCATGGGATTAATATAATAATGTACAGCACCATGGGATTAATATAATAATGTACAGCACCATGGGATTAATATAATAATGTACAGAGCACCATGGGATTAATATAATAATGTACGGAGCACCATGGGATTAATATAATAATGTACGGAGCACCATGGGATTAATATAATAATGTACGGAGCACCATGGGATTAATATAATAATGTACAGAGCACCATGGGATTAATATAATAATGTACAGAGCACCATGGGATTAATATAATAATGTACAGAGCACCATGGGATTAATATAATAATGTACAGAGCACCATGGGATTAATATAATAATGTACAGCACCATGGGATTAATATAATAATGTACAGCACCATGGGATTAATATAATAATGTACAGCACCATGGGATTAATATAATAATGTACAGCACCATGGGATTAATATAATAATGTACAGAGCACCATGGGATTAATATAATAATGTACAGAGCACCATGGGATTAATATAATAATGTACAGAGCACCATGGGATTAATATAATAATGTACAGAGCACCATGGGATTAATATAATAATGTACAGAGCACCATGGGATTAATATAATAATGTACAGAGCACCATGGGATTAATATAATAATGTACAGAACACCATGGGATTAATATAATAATGTACAGAGCACCATGGGATTAATATAATAATGTACCCGCACCATGGGATTAATATAATAATGTACAGAGCACCATGGGATTAATATAATAATGTACAGAGCACCATGGGATTAATATAATAATGTACGGAGCACCATGGGATTAATATAATAATGTACAGAGCACCATGGGATTAATATAATAATGTACAGCACCATGGGAGTAATATAATAATGTACAGAGCACCATGGGATTAATATAATAATGTACAGAACACCATCGGATTAATATAATAATGTACAGAGCACCATGGGATTAATATAATAATGTACAGAGCACCATGGGATTAATATAATAATGTACAGCACCATGGGATTAATATAATAATGTACAGAGAACCATGGGATTAATATAATAATGTACAGCACCATGGGATTAATATAATAATGTACAGCACCATGGGATTAATATAATAATGTACAGAGCACGATGGGATTAATATAATAATGTACAGAGCACGATGGGATTAATATAATAATGTACAGAGCACCATGGGATTAATATAATAATGTACAGCACCATGGGATTAATATAGTAATGTACAGCACCATGGGATTAATATAATAATGTACAGCACCATGGGATTAATATAATAATGTACAGAGCACCATGGGATTAATATAATAATGTACAGAGCACCATGGGATTAATATAATAATGTACGGAGCACCATGGGATTAATATAATAATGTACAGAGCACCATGGGATTAATATAATAATGTATAGAGCACCATGGGATTAATATAATAATGTACAGAGCACCATGGGATTAATATAATAATGTATAGAGCACCATGGGATTAATATAATAATGTACAGAGCACCATGGGATTAATATAATAATGTACAGCACCATGGGATTAATATAATAATGTACAGCACCATGGGATTAATATAATAATGTACAGAGCACCATGGGATTAATATAATAATGTACAGAACACCATGGGATTAATATAATAATGTACAGAGCACCATGGGATTAATATAATAATGTACAGAGCACCATGGGATTAATATAATAATGTACAGAGCACCATGGGATTAATATAATAATGTACAGAGCACCATGGGATTAATATAATAATGTACAGAACACCATGGGATTAATATAATAATGTACAGAGCACCATGGGATTAATATAATAATGTACCCGCACCATGGGATTAATATAATAATGTACAGAGCACCATGGGATTAATATAATAATGTACAGAGCACCATGGGATTAATATAATAATGTACGGAGCACCATGGGATTAATATAATAATGTACAGAGCACCATGGGATTAATATAATAATGTACAGCACCATGGGAGTAATATAATAATGTACAGAGCACCATGGGATTAATATAATAATGTACAGAACACCATCGGATTAATATAATAATGTACAGAGCACCATGGGATTAATATAATAATGTACAGAGCACCATGGGATTAATATAATAATGTACAGCACCATGGGATTAATATAATAATGTACAGCACCATGGGATTAATATAATAATGTACAGAGCACCATGGGATTAATATAATAATGTACAGCACCATGGGATTAATATAATAATGTACAGCACCATGGGATTAATATAATAATGTACAGAGCACCATGGGATTAATATAATAATGTACAGCACCATGGGATTAATATAATAATGTACAGAGCACCATGGGATTAATATAATAATGTACAGAGCACCATGGGATTAATATAATAATGTACAGCACCATGGGATTAATATAATAATGTACAGAGCACCATGGGATTAATATAATAATGTACAGAGCACGATGGGATTAATATAATAATGTACAGAGCACCATGGGATTAATATAATAATGTACAGCACCATGGGATTAATATAGTAATGTACAGCACCATGGGATTAATATAATAATGTACAGCACCATGGGATTAATATAATAATGTACAGAGCACCATGGGATTAATATAATAATGTACAGAGCACCATGGGATTAATATAATAATGTACGGAGCACCATGGGATTAATATAATAATGTACAGAGCACCATGGGATTAATATAATAATGTATAGAGCACCATGGGATTAATATAATAATGTACAGAGCACCATGGGATTAATATAATAATGTATAGAGCACCATGGGATTAATATAATAATGTACAGAGCACCATGGGATTAATATAATAATGTACAGCACCATGGGATTAATATAATAATGTACAGCACCATGGGATTAATATAATAATGTACAGAGCACCATGGGATTAATATAATAATGTACAGCACCATGGGATTAATATAATAATGTACAGAGCACCATGGGATTAATATAATAATGTACAGAACACCATGGGATTAATATAATAATGTACAGAGCACCATGGGATTAATATAATAATGTACAGAACACCATGGGATTAATATAATAATGTATAGAGCACCATGGGATTCATATAATAATGTACAGCACCATGGGATTAATATAATAATGTACAGAGCACCATGGGATTAATATAATAATGTACAGAACACCCTGGGATTAATATAATAATGTACAGCACCATGGAATTAATATAATAATGTATAGAACACCATGGGATTAATATAATAATGTACAGAACACCATGGGATTAATATAATAATGTACAGCACCATGGGATTAATATAATAATGTACAGAGC